>NC_092119.1:13923936-14151934 GCF_045679555.1 Salvelinus alpinus
AGTACAGACAGGGTGTTACAATAGGTTACTACTAGAGACAAGTACAGACAGTGTGTTACAATAGGTTACTACTAGAGACAAGTACAGACTGTGTGTTACAATAGGTTACTACTAGAGACAAGTACAGACTGTGTGTTACAATAGGTTACTACTAGAGACAAGTACAGACAGGGTGTTACAATAGGTTACTACTAGAGACAAGTACAGACAGTGTGTTACAATAGGTTACTACTAGAGACAAGTACAGACAGTGTGTTACAATAGGTTACTACTAGAGACAAGTACAGACAGGGTGTTACAATAGGTTACTACTAGAGACAAGTACAGACAGTGTGTTACAATAGGTTACTACTAGAGACAAGTACAGACAGTGTGTTACAATAGGTTACTACTAGAGACAAGTACAGACAGGGTGTTACAATAGGTTACTACTAGAGACAAGTACAGACAGTGTGTTACAATAGGTTACTACTAGAGACAAGTACAGACAGTGTGTTACAATAGGTTACTACTAGAGACAAGTACAGACTGTAGGTTACAATAGGTTACTACTAGAGACAAGTACAGACAGTGTGTTACAATAGGTTACTACTAGAGACACGTACAGACAGTGTGTTACAATAGGTTACTACTAGAGACAAGTACAGACAGGGTGTTACAATAGGTTACTACTAGAGACAAGTACAGACAGTGTGTTACAATAGGTTACTACTAGAGACAAGTACAGACTGTGTGTTACAATAGGTTACTACTAGAGACAAGTACAGACTGTGTGTTACAATAGGTTACTACTAGAGACAAGTACAGACAGGGTGTTACAATAGGTTACTACTAGAGACAAGTACAGACAGTGTGTTACAATAGGTTACTACTAGAGACAAGTACAGACAGGGTGTTACAATAGGTTACTACTAGAGACAAGTACAGACAGGGTGTTACAATAGGTTACTACTAGAGACAAGTACAGACAGTGTGTTACAATAGGTTACTACTAGAGACAAGTACAGACAGTGTGTTACAATAGGTTACTACTAGAGACAAGTACAGACAGTGTGTTACAATAGGTTACTACTTAGAGACACATTCAGACAGTGTGTTACAATAGGTTTCTACTAGAGACAAGTACAGACTGTGTGTTACAATAGGTTACTACTAGAGACAAATACAGACAGGGTGTTACAATAGGTTACTACTAGAGACAAGTACAGACAGGGTGTTACAATAGGTTACTACTAGAGACAAGTACAGACAGGGTGTTACAATAGGTTACTACTAGAGACAAGTACAGACAGTGTGTTACAATAGGTTACTACTAGAGACAAGTACAGACAGTGTGTTACAATAGGTTACTACTAGAGACAAGTACAGACAGTGTGTTACAATAGGTTACTACTAGAGACAAGTACAGACAGTGTGTTACAATAGGTTACTACTAGGGACAAGTACAGACAGGGTGTTACAATAGGTTACTACTAGAGACAAGTACAGACAGGGTGTTACAATAGGTTACTACTAGAGACAAGTACAGACAGTGTGTTACAATAGGCTACTACTAGAGACAAGTACAGACAGGGTGTTACAATAGGTTACTACTAGAGACAAGTACAGACTGTGTGTTACAATAGGTTACTACTAGAGACAAGTACAGACTGTAGGTTACAATAGGTTACTACTAGAGACAAGTACAGACAGGGTGTTACAATAGGTTACTACTAGAGACAAGTACAGACAGTGTGTTACAATAGGTTACTACTAGAGACAAGTACAGACAGGGTGTTACAATAGGTTACTACTAGAGACAAGTACAGACTGTGTGTTACAATAGGTTACTACTAGAGACAAGTACAGACTGTAGGTTACAATAGGTTACTACTAGAGACAAGTACAGACAGTGTGTTACAATAGGTTACTACTAGAGACAAGTACAGACAGTGTGTTACAATAGGTTACTACTAGGGACAAGTACAGACAGGGTGTTACAATAGGTTACTACTAGAGACAAGTACAGACAGGGTGTTACAATAGGTTACTACTAGAGACAAGTACAGACAGTGTGTTACAATAGGTTACTACTAGAGACAAGTACAGACAGGGTGTTACAATAGGTTACTACTAGAGACAAGTACAGACTGTGTGTTACAATAGGTTACTACTAGAGACAAGTACAGACTGTAGGTTACAATAGGTTACTACTAGAGACAAGTACAGACAGGGTGTTACAATAGGTTACTACTAGAGACAAGTACAGACAGGGTGTTACAATAGGTTACTACTAGAGACAAGTACAGACAGTGTGTTACAATAGGTTACTACTAGAGACAAGTACAGACAGTGTGTTACAATAGGTTACTACTAGAGACAAGTACAGACAGTGTGTTACAATAGGTTACTACTAGAGACAAGTACAGACAGGGTGTTACAATAGGTTACTACTAGAGACAAGTACAGACAGTGTGTTACAATAGGTTACTACTAGAGACAAGTACAGACAGGGTGTTACAATAGGTTACTACTAGAGACAAGTACAGACAGTGTGTTACAATAGGTTACTACTAGAGACAAGTACAGACAGGGTGTTACAATAGGTTACTACTAGAGACAAGTACAGACAGTGTGTTACAATAGGTTACTACTAGAGACAAGTACAGACAGGGTGTTACAATAGGTTACTACTAGAGACAAGTACAGACAGGGTGTTACAATAGGTTACTACTAGAGACAAGTACAGACAGTGTGTTACAATAGGTTACTACTAGAGACAAGTACAGACAGTGTGTTACAATAGGTTACTACTAGAGACAAGTACAGACAGTGTGTTACAATAGGTTACTACTAGAGACAAGTACAGACAGGGTGTTACAATAGGTTACTACTTAGAGACACATTCAGACAGTGTGTTACAATAGGTTTCTACTAGAGACAAGTACAGACAGTGTGTTACAATAGGTTACTACTAGAGACAAGTACAGACAGGGTGTTACAATAGGTTACTACTAGAGACAAGTACAGACAGGGTGTTACAATAGGTTACTACTAGAGACAAGTACAGACAGGGTGTTACAATAGGTTACTACTAGAGACAAGTACAGACAGTGTGTTACAATAGGTTACTACTAGAGACAAGTACAGACTGTGTGTTACAATAGGTTACTACTAGAGACAAGTACAGACAGGGTGTTACAATAGGTTACTACTAGAGACAAGTACAGACTGTGTGTTACAATAGGTTACTACTAGAGACAAGTACAGACAGTGTGTTACAATAGGTTACTACTAGAGACAAGTACAGACTGTGTGTTACAATAGGTTACTACTAGAGACAAGTACAGACAGGGTGTTACAATAGGTTACTACTAGAGACAAGTACAGACTGTGTGTTACAATAGGTTACTACTAGAGACAAGTACAGACAGTGTGTTACAATAGGTTACTACTAGAGACAAGTACAGACAGGGTGTTACAATAGGTTACTACTAGAGACAAGTACAGACTGTGTGTTACAATAGGTTACTACTAGAGACAAGTACAGACAGGGTGTTACAATAGGTTACTACTAGAGACAAGTACAGACAGGGTGTTACAATAGGTTACTACTAGAGACAAGTACAGACAGGGTGTTACAATAGGTTACTACTAGAGACAAGTACAGACTGTGTGTTACAATAGGTTACTACTAGAGACAAGTACAGACAGGGTGTTACAATAGGTTACTACTAGAGACAAGTACAGACAGTGTGTTACAATAGGTTACTACTAGAGACAAGTACAGACAGGGTGTTACAATAGGTTACTACTAGAGACAAGTACAGACAGTGTGTTACAATAGGTTACTACTAGAGACACATACAGACTGTGTGTTACAATAGGTTACTACTAGAGACAAGTACAGACAGTGTGTTACAATAGGTTACTACTAGAGACAAGTGCAGACAGGGTGTTACAATAGGTTACTACTAGAGACAAGTACAGACAGGGTGTTACAATAGGTTACTACTAGAGACAAGTACAGACAGGGTGTTACAATAGGTTACTACTAGAGACAAGTACAGACAGTGTGTTACAATAGGTTACTACTAGAGACAAGTACAGACAGTGTGTTACAATAGGTTACTACTAGAGACAAGTACAGACAGTGTGTTACAATAGGTTACTACTTAGAGACACATTCAGACAGTGTGTTACAATAGGTTTCTACTAGAGACAAGTACAGACTGTGTGTTACAATAGGTTACTACTAGAGACAAATACAGACAGGGTGTTACAATAGGTTACTACTAGAGACAAGTACAGACAGGGTGTTACAATAGGTTACTACTAGAGACAAGTACAGACAGGGTGTTACAATAGGTTACTACTAGAGACACGTACAGACAGGGTGTTACAATAGGTTACTACTAGAGACAAGTACAGACAGGGTGTTACAATAGGTTACTACTAGAGACAAGTACAGACAGGGTGTTACAATAGGTTACTACTAGAGACAAGTACAGACAGTGTGTTACAATAGGTTACTACTAGAGACACGTACAGACAGGGTGTTACAATAGGTTACTACTAGAGACAAGTACAGACAGTGTGTTACAATAGGTTACTACTAGAGACACGTACAGACAGGGTGTTACAATAGGTTACTACTAGAGACAAGTACAGACAGGGTGTTACAATAGGTTACTACTAGAGACAAGTACAGACAGGGTGTTACAATAGGTTACTACTAGAGACAAGTACAGACAGGGTGTTACAATAGGTTACTACTAGAGACAAGTACAGACAGTGTGTTACAATAGGTTACTACTAGAGACAAGTACAGACAGTGTGTTACAATAGGTTACTACTAGAGACAAGTACAGACAGTGTGTTACAATAGGTTACTACTAGAGACAAGTACAGACAGGGTGTTATAATAGGTTACTACTAGAGACACGTACAGACAGGGTGTTACAATAGGTTACTACTAGAGACAAGTACAGACAGGGTGTTACAATAGGCACAGTGTGTGTCAGGAAGGCACCTCCCTCTAAACAGTGTCTCAGAGTTTGTGTGAGGCTCTGCACACTCATAATAAACAACAGAGGAATCAGACAGGAAGTGGCCAGTCCTGACTGTAAACATCCTGTGTGACAGAGATACAGTAAAAGACACCCTCTAGACGCCCCCTTCTACTCCCTCCTCACAGAGACCTGATGCCCCCCACCTGCCCTTAACACGTATAACACATATAACACCTGATGAGGTGATGACCATAGCACCTGTACAGTTAAAACCTATATCTGTGTAATAATACACTCACCCTGCTATTCTTTATCCTCACCAACTTGTCCTCTACCTGGACAGCTAGCCTCCCTCCAGCCACGCTTTCCCTGTGAAAGAGAGGAGACATCGTTATACTTTAGTTTAACACAAAAACGTTCATTTTGTCCCATGTGGCTCAGTTGGTAGAGCATGGCCCTTGCAACGGCAAGGTTATGGGTTTGATTCCCATGGGGGACCAGTACAAAAGAAATACATGAAAATGTATGCTCTGGGACAAACTCAATATACTCTAAAATGACTAAAACCAAATCGAAACTGCAGAAATTAAAATGGACCTACATTCATTGAGTTTCTTCACTGTGTCCAGCTCACTAATAATCAATAAAACTAGACAGTCAGGGAACATTGAACATTCCAAAAACGATAGATAGCTAATTTTAACGGCGAGGAAATATAACCAATTTTAAGTGCAGCAGTCAGACCCCGTTGAAGACCCAATGCGGCCCACGAGCAAAATGTATTTGACACCCCTGCTTTAAACCATGTCGGTCTTTTATCAGTGCTGATTTAGCCAAATGTCACCAGCTAGACAAATAAGATACAACCTTTGGAGGCCTATCATTATTAGATTCATGGCTGTTACAGAGGCCTATCATTATTAGATTCATGGCTGCTACAGAGACAGTAATTCAATCGGTACCATCTTTTAAATGCCAGATGAACACTATGTTTGAACTAGTTTGTTGTTGTGACTATGTTTTAACTAGTTTGTTGTTGTGACTATGTTTGAACTAGTTTGTTGTTGTGACTATGTTTTAACTAGTTTGTTGTTGTGACTATGTTTTAACTAGTTTGTTGTTGTGACTGTGTTTGAACTAGTTTGTTGTTGTGACTGTGTTTGAACTAGTTTGTTGTTGTGACTGTGTTTGAACTAGTTTGTTGTTGTGACTGTGTTTGAACTAGTTTGTTGTTGTGACTGTGTTTTAACTAGTTTGTTGTTGTGACTGTGTTTTAACTAGTTTGTTGTTGTGACTGTGTTTTAACTAGTTTGTTGTTGTGACTTTGTTGTAACTAGTTTGTTGTTGTGACTATGTTTTAACTAGTTTGTTGTTGTGACTATGTTTTAACTAGTTTGTTGTTGTGACTATGTTTTAACTAGTTTGTTGTTGTGACTGTGTTGTAACTAGTTTGTTGTTGTGACTATGTTTTAACTAGTTTGTTGTTGTGACTATGTTTGAACTAGTTTGTTGTTGTGACTTTGTTTTAACTAGTTTGTTGTTGTGACTATGTTTTAACTAGTTTGTTGTTGTGACTTTGTTTTAACTAGTTTGTTGTTGTGACTGTGTTTGAACTAGTTTGTTGTTGTGACTGTGTTTGAACTAGTTTGTTGTTGTGACTTTGTTTTAACTAGTTTGTTGTTGTGACTGTGTTTGAACTAGTTTGTTGTTGTGACTTTGTTTTAACTAGTTTGTTGTTGTGACTTTGTTTTAACTAGTTTGTTGTTGTGACTTTGTTTTAACTAGTTTGTTGTTGTGACTATGTTTTAACTAGTTTGTTGTTGTGACTATGTTTTAACTAGTTTGTTGTTGTGACTGTGTTTGAACTAGTTTGTTGTTGTGACTTTGTTTTAACTAGTTTGTTGTTGTGACTGTGTTTGAACTAGTTTGTTGTTGTGACTGTGTTTTAACTAGTTTGTTGTTGTGACTGTGTTTGAACTAGTTTGTTGTTGTGACTTTGTTTTAACTAGTTTGTTGTTGTGACTATGTTTTAACTAGTTTGTTGTTGTGACTGTGTTTGAACTAGTTTGTTGTTGTGACTTTGTTTTAACTAGTTTGTTGTTGTGACTGTGTTTTAACTAGTTTGTTGTTGTGACTGTGTTTAAACTAGTTTGTTGTTGTGACTATGTTTGAACTAGTTTGTTGTTGTGACTATGTTTTAACTAGTTTGTTGTTGTGACTATGTTTTAACTAGTTTGTTGTTGTGACTATGTTTGAACTAGTTTGTTGTTGTGACTATGTTGTAACTAGTTTGTTGTTGTGACTTTGTTTTAACTAGTTTGTTGTTGTGACTATGTTTGAACTAGTTTGTTGTTGTGACTATGTTTAAACTAGTTTGTTGTTGTGACTTTGTTTTAACTAGTTTGTTGTTGTGACTATGTTTTAACTATATATTTTAACTAGTTTGTTGTTGTGACTTTGTTGTAACTAGTTTGTTGTTGTGACTTTGTTTTAACTAGTTTGTTGTTGTGACTGTGTTTTAACTAGTTTGTTGTTGTGACTTTGTTTAAACTAGTTTGTTGTTGTGACTTTGTTTTAACTAGTTTGTTGTTGTGACTATGTTTTAACTAGTTTGTTGTTGTGACTTTGTTTTAACTAGTTTGTTGTTGTGACTTTGTTGTAACTAGTTTGTTGTTGTGACTATGTTTAAACTAGTTTGTTGTTGTGACTTTGTTTTAACTAGTTTGTTGTTGTGACTTTGTTTTAACTAGTTTGTTGTTGTGACTATGTTTTAACTAGTTTGTTGTTGTGACTTTTTTTTAACTAGTTTGTTGTTGTGACTATGTTTTAACTATATATTTTAACTAGTTTGTTGTTGTGACTTTGTTGTAACTAGTTTGTTGTTGTGGCTGTGTTTGAACTAGTTTGTTGTTGTGACTGTGTTTTAACTAGTTTGTTGTTGTGACTTTGTTTTAACTAGTTTGTTGTTGTGACTATGTTTTAAGTAGTTTGTTGTTGTGACTGTGTTGTAACTAGTTTGTTGTTGTGACTGTGTTTTAACTATATATTTTAACTAGTTTGTTGTTGTGACTGTGTTTTAACTAGTTTGTTGTTGTGACTGTGTTGTAACTAGTTTGTTGTTGTGACTGTGTTGTAACTAGTTTGTTGTTGTGACTGTGTTTTAACTAGTTTGTTGTTGTGACTTTGTTTTAACTAGTTTGTTGTTGTGACTGTGTTTTAACTAATTTGTTGTTGTGACTATGTTTTAACTAGTTTGTTGTTGTGACTGTGTTTTAACTAGTTTGTTGTTGTGACTATGTTTTAACTAGTTTGTTGTTGTGACTATGTTTTAACTAGTTTGTTGTTGTGACTGTGTTTTAACTAGTTTGTTGTTGTGACTATGTTTTAACTAGTTTGTTGTTGTGACTATGTTTTAACTAGTTTGTTGTTGTGACTGTGTTTTAACTAGTTTGTTGTTGTGACTTTGTTTTAACTAGTTTGTTGTTGTGACTGTGTTTTAACTAGTTTGTTGTTGTGACTTTGTTTTAACTAGTTTGTTGTTGTGACTATGTTTTAACTAGTTCGTTGTTGTGACTATGTTTTAACTAGTTTGTTGTTGTGACTTTGAAAGGGGGAATAGGGCCAACAGACAAATCTAGCAAATCTAGTTAAGTGACATTACATTTACATTTAAGTCATTTAGCAGACGCTCTTATCCAGAGCGACTTACAAATTGGAAAGTTCATACATATTCATCCTGGTCCCCCCGTGGGGAATGAACCCACAACCCTGGCGTTGCAAGCGCCATGCTCTACCAACTGAGCCACACGGGACACGGGACATGAGACTATCACATGATGTAACATGAAGTGTGTGTGAAAGGGAATTCACAAAAGCCTTGAATCAGAGTAGATCTGACCACTGACGAGTTCTTATTCAAAAGAAAACAGTCCAAAATGGACCCAGCAAAGAGTCCCTCGGGCGATGAAGCTTAAGAATTTTCTGGGACAAAAGCCTGTCTGTGTGTCTCTCACTGTCTGTGTGTGTGTGTGTGTGTGTGTGTGTGTGTGTGTGTGTGTGTGTGTGTGTGTGTGTGTGTGTGTGTGTGTGTGTGTGTGTGTGTGTGTGTGTGTGTGTGTGTGTGTGTGTGTGTGTGTGTGTGTGTGTGTGTGTGTGTGTGTGTGTGTGTGTGTGTAGCAAGGACAGCTGTGTGTGCTTCAACTGTTGGCTCTGGACACATGTGACGCAACAGAATGAAATCTGAGTAGAACTGAATGAATTTAAAACTCCTTGAGCGATAATGGGGGATTGCTGCAGTAGTGCTAATAACTTCTCTGTCCTTGGTCTTGGTGTGTGTGTGTGTGTGTGTGTGTGTGTGTGTGTGTGTGTGTGTGTGTGTGTGTGTGTGTGTGTGTGTGTGTGTGTGTGTGTGTGTGTGTGTGTGTGTGTGTGTGTGTGTGTGTGTGTGTGTGTGTGTGTGTGTGTGCATGCGTGCGTGTATGTGTGTGCGCATGTGTCCCTGTGTTTGTCTGTTTGTACGTGAGGTAGATATCAGACCAGGAGCTATGTTGTAAGTTGTAATAAGCACATACTCCACCACGTGGGAATCATTTTGCCAACCCAGGCATCGGCCCATCGGCCCAACGGCCCAACGGCCCAACCCTAAACCACAACGACCTCAGAGAGACGGCTTCTAACTGGAGCTCAACCAGCATGAGAGGAGATGGAAAAGAAAATGAGCTCTTCTGTTTTGAAGCAAACGGAAATAGAAATAGGCCTATTTCTGTAATGGTTTAACACAGTGGAGAACATGTAGTAGCTAGTATTGTCCTCTCTTTCGGTCTGTCTCTCTCCAGCTCTATGCTCTCTCTGCCTCTCTCCCCTTCCCTCTCTCTCTAATTCTGTCTCTCTAACCTTCCCTCTCTCTCTAACTCTGCCTCGCTCCCCTTCCCTCTCTCTCTAACTCTGCCTCTCTCCCCTTCCCTCTCTCTCTAACTCTGCCTCTCTCCCCTTCCCTCTCTCTCTAACTCTGCCTCTCTCCCCTTCCCTTCTCTCTCTAACTCTGCCTCTCTCCCCTTCCCTCTCTCTCTAACTCTGCCTCTCTCCCCTTCCCTCTCTCTCTAACTCTGCCTCTCTCCCCTTCCCTCTCTCTCTAACTCTGCCTCTCTCCCCTTCCCTTTCTCTCTAACTCTGCCTCGCTCCCCTTCCCTCTCTCTCTAACTCTGCCTCTCTCCCCTTCCCTCTCTCTCTAACTCTGCCTCTCTCCCCTTCCCTCTCTCTCTAACTCTGCCTCTCTCCCCTTCCCTCTCTCTCTAACTCTGCCTCTCTCCCCTTCCCTCTCTCTCTAACTCTGCCTCTCTCCCCTTCCCTCTCTCTCTAACTCTGCCTCTCTCCCCTTCCCTCTCTCTCTAACTCTGCCTCTCACCTCTTCCCTCTCTCTCTAACTCTGCCTCTCTCCCCTTCCCTCTCTCTCTAATTCTGCCTCTCTAACCTTCCATCTCTCTCTAATTCTGCCTCTCTCCCCTTCCCTCTCTCTCTAACTCTGCCTCTCTCCCCTTCCCTCTCTCTCTAATTCTGCCTCTCTAACCTTCCATCTCTCTCTAATTCTGCCTCTCTCCCCTTCCCTCTCTCTCTAATTCTGCCTCTCTCCCCTTCCCTCTCTCTCTAACTCTGCCTCTCTCCCCTTCCCTCTCTCTCTAATTCTGCCTCTCTAACCTTCCATCTCTCTCTAATTCTGCCTCTCTCCCCTCCCCTTCCCTCTCTCTCTAACTCTGTCTCTCTCCCCTTCCCTCTCTCTCTAACTCTCCCTCTCTCCCCTTCCCTCTCTCTTTCTCCCCTTCCTTCTCTCTCTCCCTCTCTCCCCTTCCCTCTCTCTCTCCTTCTCTCCCTCTCTCCCCTTCCCTCTCTCTCTCCCACTCTCCTTCCCTGTCTCTTTCCCCTTCCCTCTCTCTCCACTTCCCTCTCTCTCTCTCCCCTTCCCTCCTTCTCTCTCCCCTTCCCTCTCTCTCTCGCCCCTTCCGTCCCTCTCTCCCTCTCTCCCCTTCCCTCTCTCTCTCCCTCTCTCCCCTTCCCTCTCTCTCTCCCTCTCAATTCAATTCGATTCAATGTGCTTTATTGGCATGATGTAACAATGTACATATTGCCAAAGCTTATTTTGGATATTTACAATATAAAAATAAAAATGAGAATCAAAATTGTCAACAGGACAACAGTAACAACAATAACCAAGTGTCAAAATAACCATACATTCAACATTCAACAATAACAATAAACATACAGTAGAGTACATGTGCAGGTTGATTGGTCTGTCAGACACTGTCCCTCAACTTATGGCAGGCAGCAATGTAGTGCGCTGCCAACCCACAGCTCTCTGCGTCCTCCCCCAACAGGACAGGTAGCTTATTCTTATCAGAGAGGCATTTGAAACCTTGAATAAGGGTTTCAAATTTGGGGAAATGACACTCTAATTGTTTTATATTTTTTACATTTTGTCAGGAAATGCAGCTCCGTCTCAGGTTTTGCTGTTGTGCAGTGGTTGCACAGCCTTTCCTCTACAGGGAGCCAGGTTTTCCTGTGTCTACCCTTCTCAATGGCAAGGCTGTGCTCACTGAGCCTGTACTTTGTCAAGGTTTTTCTAAGGCTTTGATCAATAACCATGGTAAAATATTTAGCCACAGTGTACTGTTAATTTAGGGCCCGATAGCACTGCATTTTGCTTTGTGTTTGTGCTTGTGTTTCCCAATAAGCAATATAGTTTTGTTTTGACTGTGTTGTAATTTGGTTTATCCTGATTGATTGGATGTTCTGGTCCTAAGGCTTCAGTGTGTTAGTGGAACAGGTTTGTGAACTCAGCCCCAGGACCAGCTGGATGAGGGGACTCTTTTCTTTGCTCAGCTCTTGGCATTGCAGGGCTTGGTAATGATATGTGAGGGGGTCACTGTATTTTAGGTCACTGTATCTCTCTCTCTCTCCCTCTCTCCTCTTCCCTCTACCTCTCCCTCTCTCCCCTTCCCTCTCTCTCTAACTCTCCCTCCCTCTCTCCTCTTCCCTCTCTCTCTCTCCCTCTCTCTCTAACTCTCCCTCTCTCTCTCCATCTCCCTTGCTCCCTTCCTCTCAGAAGGCTTTACAACATACTGTAGCCGATTGGAAAGAGTCTGATTGGCTGTCAGTAGACAAAGGATAGATGACGTAGTGGCCAGATTGATCCTTTGAGAAACGTGACAGCTTGGGTCCTACACACACACACGCACGCACGCACGCACGCACGCACGCACGCACGCACGCACACACACACACACACACACACACACACACACACACACACACACACACACACACAGCAATAACTCAAAAAGACAAGCAGGAGGCATGTATTTGCATGACAGTGAATGTTAGCAATAAAGTCCCCTCTTGTGATGCAAAGCGCAAGGAAATTATTTATAACAACCAATGATGTTCAGGCACATCGAAGAACATCCTTTACAGCTAGTCCTATTTTACTATATCATATAGCTAGACCTATATTACTGTACTATATAGCTAGACCTATATTACTATATCATATAGATAGACCTATATTACTATACTATATAGCTAGACCTATATTACTATACTATATAGATAGACCTATATTACTAAAGCATATAGCTAGACCTATATTACTATACTATATAGCTAGACCTATATTACTATATCATATAGAGAGACCTATATTACTATACTATATAGCTAGACCTATATTACTATACTATATAGATAGACCTATATTACTAAAGCATATAGCTAGACCTATATTACTATACTATATAGCTAGACCTATATTACTATATCATATAGATAGACCTATATTACTATACTATATAGCTAGACCTATATTACTATACTATATAGATAGACCTATATTACTAAAGCATATAGCTAGACCTATATTACTATACTATATAGCTAGACCTATATTACTATACTATATAGATAGACCTATATTACTAAAGCATATAGCTAGACCTATATTACTATACTATATAGATAGACCTATATTACTATAGCATATAGCTAGACCTATATTACTATACTATATAGCTAGACCTATATTACTATACTATACAGCTAGACCTATATTACTATACCATATAGCTGGACCTATATTACTATAGCATATAGCTAGACCTATATTACTATACTATATAGCTAGACCTATATTACTATACTATATAGCTAGACCTATATTACTATATCATATAGCTAGACCTATATTACTATATCATGTAGCTAGACCTATATTACTATACTATATAGCTAGACCTATATTACTATACTATATAGCTAGACCTATATTACTATATCATATAGCTAGACCTATATTACTATATCATGTAGCTAGACCTATATTACTATACTATATAGCTAGACCTATATTACTATAGCATATAGCTAGACCTATATTACTATATCATATAGCTAGACCTATATTACTATATCATATAGCTAGACCTATATTACTATACTATATAGCTAGACCTATATTACTATAGCATATAGCTAGACCTATATTACTATACTATATAGATAGACCTATATTACTATAGCATATAGCTAGACCTATATTACTATAGCATATAGCTAGACCTATATTACTATACTATATAGATAGACCTATATTACTATACTATATAGCTATACCTATATTACTATAGCATATATCTAGACCTATATTACTATACTATATAGCTAGAGCTATATTACTATATCATATAGCTAGACATACATTAATATACTATATACCTATACATATATTACTATACCATATAGCTAGACCTATATTACTATACCATATAGCTAGACCTATATTACTATACTATATAGCTAGACCTATATTACTATACCATATAGCTAGACTTATATTACTATACCATATAGCTAGACCTATATTACTATACTATATAGATAGAGCTATATTACTATATCATATAGCTAGACATACATTAATATACTATATACCTATACATATATTACTATAGCATATAGCTAGACCTATATTTCTATAGCATATAGCTAGACCTATATTACTATACTATATAGATAGACCTATATTACTATAGCATATAGCTAGATCTATATTACTATAGCATATAGCTAGACCTATATTACTATAGCATATAGCTAGACCTATATTACTATACTATATAGATAGACCTATATTACTATACTATATATCTAGACCTATATTACTATAGCATATAGCTAGACCTATATTACTATACTATATAGCTAGATATATATTACTATATCATATAGCTAGACATACATTAATATACTATATACCTATACATATATTACTATAGCATATAGCTAGACCTATATTACTATAGCATATAGCTAGACCTATATTACTATACTATATAGATAGACCTATATTACTATAGCATATAGCTAGATCTATATTACTATAGCATATAGCTAGACCAATATTACTATAGCATATAGCTAGACCTATATTACTATACTATATAGCTAGAGCTATATTACTATAGCATATAGCTAGACCTATATTACTATAGTACATAGCTAGACCTATATTACTATACTATATAGCTAGAGCTATATTACTATATCATATAGCTAGACATACATTAATATACTATATAACTAGACCTATATTACTATACTATATAGCTAGACCTATATTACTATACTATATAGCTAGACCTATATTACTATAGCATATAGCTAGACCTATATTACTATAGTACATAGCTAGACCTATATTACTATACTATATAGCTAGACCTATATTACTATATCATATAGCTAGACCTTTATTACTATACTATATAGCTAGGCCTATATTACTATACTATATAGCTAGGCCTATATTACTATACTATATAGCTAGGCCAAATGCAATGGCAAAATACAATTCAACTTATATTTAATTTACCTCTACAACCTCAACGCCTTAGAACCCAAAGACCTTTTTTATTTTACCCTTATTTTACCAGGTAAATTGACTGAGAACACATTCTCATTTACATCAACAACCTGGGGAGTAGTTACAGGGGAGAGGAGGGGGGATGAATGAGCCAATTGGAAGATGGGGTTGATTAGGTGGCCATGATGGTATGAGGGCCAGATTGGGAATTTAGCCAGAACACCAGGGTTAACACCCCTACTCTCACGATAAGTGCCATGTGATCTTTAGTGATCTCAGAGAGTCAGGACATCCATTTAATGTCCCATCTAAAAGATGGCACTCTATACAGGGAAATGTCCCTAATCACTGCCCTGGGGCATTGGAACATTTATTTTCAGACCAGAGGAAAGTGGCTACTGGCTCTCCAACACCACTTCCAGCAACATCTGGTCTCCCATCCAGGGACCAACCCTGCTTAGTTTCAGAGGCAAGCCAGCAGCGGGTTGCAGTGTGGTAACTCAGTATACTGTTGTCATCTGGTCGGGGCGGGGGGGGGGGGGGGGTGATTGTGGGGTAGGAGCACACTACTTACTACACTAGTCTAGCTACCCCAATATTGTTTTATGGCACTGTAAAATTGAGAAGGAAAAAAATGTACGTTTTCCATGAGTGTTTCACCAAGAAAGGTTGCATAGTAGATTGCGATATAACTGTGTGTGATATAACAACGGTAGGCTAACATTAAGAAAAGGATGTATATTCACTAAAATAAGCGTATTCATGAAGATGAATGCACTGAGTAAATCGCTCTGGATTAGAGTGTCTGCTATATGACTAAAATGTAAATGTAAAGGCAATACACACTGTAACACTGTAATTACAATAGTGTTGTAACTGTAGCATTGTAATTGCATAGTAACGGAGTGAGTAGAGAGCCAATCGGTTTTTCAAAATGTCAAAGTATTTTTTTATTATATATATATATTCTGTCAGTGTACATGGCTATCATGGGTTTTCAATAAGTAACTTGCTAACTGATCTAGGGTGTATGCACAGAGCACAGTACAGTAGTGATGCCAATTTGAGACATACATAGGCTATCTACTTTGCATTATTATTTGATTAAATATATTGTATCAACAAGTAGGCTAGGAGATCGAATGGGTGTGCTCGATAGCCTAGCGCACAGCCAGAGCTTCCCAATTACCATGCTTAGCAACACTGACAATTTACAACAGCACAATTAATCACATCAATTATCTATTAGAAAGGATCATAGACTAGATCATCTGTCCAGTCATTTGCATATGAATCAAAGTTATTAGTCCAACTTTGATAGAGACTCTGTAGAATTGAAATAGACTGCATTTACCAACCTTGCGTTGAGAGGGCGAACTCGAATGGCGACTTTCACGTTTGCCATAGTTCCTTACTTGGTAAAGGCAATTCGTCAGGATTTAAAACCTCCAAAGTTAAAACATTCACCCGATGAAACCGGAAAAGTGTCTTAATCGCCGGCCATTCAAGCCATTTCTCCCAGTAAAGAGCCCGCTTCTTCCCGACGCTCAACGGACCGTTGGACAACACTGAACAAAACTGCCTGCTGGACTGGAGTCACTACAAATAGACCTGAGTGAGGCGGAGCTGAGGATGCTTACCTTGCCATTAGAATACATGTCGGGGCATCTGAAATTTCGTAAATGGTTGCAATCGCTCATGAAAATGTGTTCATGCCATAGTTCAGGCAAATACAAATGGCCACGTTCTATGTTTTTGCTCTAAATAATATATATTTATTGTATTTCAATATGTGACATGCGGCATAAAAAATGTAAAGTTTAAAAGCAGCAGATAATCATAATACTTGAAGTCCAACATGAACAAAACTTTTTTATCACAAATGCACAGACAGCATCCATGAAAGCAAGCACCATTTAAGGTATAGCAGGAGTGAAAGAATTTGAGATATGACACTATTACCTGTTTGAGTTTTGTGAATATAAATGGATTCCTCCACCCAATTCCAAATCAACATCTCCAAGAGGTAGGATTTGGGATTTTGGCTTATTTTCCAGAGGATTTGGTTTTCTTTGTGTTTTTTTCTGTTCATTTTTTATAAGTGTTGGTCCATCAAGTATGTCATTATCCCTTTATTGATAATACACCCCTCACCTTCAATCAGAATGCAAAGTCGACCTCCATGATAAACCCTGGTTTGTGGCACCACCGGTCCTGATCAGCAGGACTTTCTGGTTCCCTATGCAGCTCTAGACAGGACAATAAGGGCTGTGCCAGCCAGCCACATTACAGGGACATAACGTATCCTGTCTCAGGAATCTGGAATCCCAACAGGGTCTGGTCAGAGTACATTAGTTCAGCTACACCTGTTACTGTCAGCCTTTCACTCAAAAGACTGGGCATTGTTGGCCAACAGAGACACTTTTTGTCCGTTGCCTGTCTGTGCGGTCAGTTGGCTCCCCCTACAGGTTGCAGTGAGACCCGCAGTATGTCCATGTGGTTGTAGAACTCAGACATTGGTAGACAATAGGAGAAGGAGGAGGTGTGGGTAGAAGAAGACTGTAACAGAGGCATAGAAGAGGAAGAGGAGGAGAAAGTTGGCACAGACTCCTGCTGAATCTTCTCAATGAACTCTGTTAGCCAGGGTAACTGACCACTTCCTCCTCTGCCAGAATCTCCCTCTCTACCAGCTGTCTGACCAGGAAAAGGAAGTTGTTCCACTGCAAAGAAGCACATGACAAAGAACATGGATGGATCTGATCTGGGGGAAACCACTGGTAATAGTTATATTGTTATGGTAATATACCGGTAATACCCTGGTAATGATGTTATATTGTTATGGTAATATACTGGTAATACTGTTATATTGTTATGGTAATGCCCTGGTAATACCATTATATTGTTATGGTAATATACCGGCAATACCCCGGGAACACTGTTATATTGTTATGGTAATATACTGGTAATAATGTTATATTGTTATGGTAATATACTGGTTATACTGGTATATTGTTATGGTAATATACTGGTTATACTGGTATATTGTTATGGTAATATACTGGTAATACCCTGGTAACACTGTTATATTGGTATGGTAATATACTGGTTATACTGTTATATTGTTATAGTAATATACTGGTAATACCCTGGTAACAATGTTATATTGTTATGGTAATATACTGGTTATACTGTTATATTGTTATGGTAATATACTGGTAATATCCTGGTAACAATGTTATATTGGTATGGTAATATACTGGTTATACCCTGGTTATATTGGTATGGTAATATACTGGTTATACTGGTATATTGTTATGGTAATATACTGGTAATACCCCGGTAACACTGTTATATTGTTATGGTAATATACGTGTAATATCCTGGTAATAATGTTATATTGTTATGGTAATATACTGGTAATACCCTGGTTATATTGGTATGGTAATATACTGGTTATACTGGTATATTGTTATGGTAATATACTGGTAATACTGTTATATTGTTATGGTAATATACTGGTAATACTGTTATATTGTTATGGTAATATACTGGTAATACTGTTATATTGTTATGGTAATATACTGGTTATACTGTTATTGTCACGTTCTGACCATAGTTCTTTTGTATTTTCTTTGTTTTTAGTGTGGTCAGGGCGTGAGTTGGGTGGGTAATCTATGTTTTCTATTTCTGTGTTGGTTTTCTGTGTTTGGCCTGATATGGTTCTCAATCAGAGGCTGCTGTCAATCATTGTCCCTGATTGGGAACCATATTTAGGTAGCCTGTTTTCTGTTGGGTTTTGTGGGTGGTTGTTTTCAGTCTTTGTGTGTCTGCACCAGATAGAACTGTTTCGGTTTTCACTTTGTTGTTTTTGTATTTTGAGTTGTTCACTTTCATTAAATAAGATGAACAATTACCACGCTGCGCATTGGTCCTCCGATCCTTCAAACTTCTCCTCCTCAGACGAGGAGGAAGACGACAGCCGTTACAGTTATGGTGTTATGGTAATATACTGGTTAAACTGGTATATTGGTATGGTAATATACTGGTTATACTGTTATATTGTTATGGTAATATACTGGTTATACTGGTATATTGTTATGGTAATATACTGGTTATACCCTGGTTATATTGGTATGGTAATATACTGGTTATACTGGTATATTGTTATGGTAATATACTGGTAATACCCCGGTAACACAGTTATATTGTTATGGTAATATACGTGTAATATCCTGGTAATAATGTTATATTGGTATGGTAATATACAGGTAATAGTTGTATTGTTATGGTAATATACTGGTAATAGTAATATTGTTAATGTAATACTGGTAACATACTGCTTAGTACTGGTAGAATATTAAGCCACGGACATGTTCAAAAGGTAAATGAGGCTTACTTCCGAGCCACTGGCCCCGAGGACAGCAGTGAGTGTGATCTCAATGAAGAACAAGGGGAGGGGTTCTGAGGAGCAACAGTCTCCTCCCCTGATCCAGCAGGGCTTGGATTGTCAATGGGGGCTGTACAGCAGCCGAACCAGGAGGCTCTGGTCTACTGCACTCCTCCTGGGACCACACCACAGGCAGGTCCCCTGACACCACCCTGACACATAGATAATAGGAAATCCCAGGACATAGTGTCTATAATCCTATAAGGGGTTATTATACATAGATCAAAGGAAAGTCCCCAATTGATTGGGGACGTCCCTACCCCAAACTTCACCATAAGGAAACATGTTTTTTGTATTAACCCATAACCCTTACCTAACCTTAACCTTTAAAATGTCAATTTCAATGGGGTGACGTCAGAGTTGGAATGTCCTTGATCCAGTTGACTTTCACAAAGTTGTGAAAGTCACTCCAAAAACAGGACGGAGGTGCGCTCAGAATAGTACTGTAGGCCTACAGTCAGATTGCTTTCTATGGCTGAGAATTCAAACATTTTAGTGTACACAGAACTGAGAAAAAAGAAGGAACCAGCACACTGCTCTTGATAGTATCACTGCTTTAATAAAGCTCTGACGAAGCCGTGGGGCCGATACGTAAAGCTCTGACGAAGGCCGTGAGGTCGATACGTAAAGCTCTGACGAAAGTCGTGAGGTCGATACGTAAAGCTCTGACGAAGGCCGTGAGGTCGATACGTAAAGCTCTGACGAAAGTCGTGAGGTCGATACGTAAAGCTCTGACGAAGGCCGTGAGGCCGATACGTAAAGCTCTGACGAAGGCCGTGAGGTCGATACGTAAAGCTCTGACGAAGGCCGTGAGGTCGATACGTAAAGCTCTGACGAAGGCCGTGAGGTCGATACGTAAAGCTCTGACGAAGGCCGTGAGGTCGATACGTAAAGCTCTGACGAAGGCCGTGAGGTCGATACGTAAAGCTCTGACGAAGGCCGTGAGGTCGATTCGTAAAGCTCTGACGAAGGCCGTGAGGTCGACGCGTAAAGCTCTGACGAAGACCGTGAGGTCGATACGTAAAGCTCTGACGAAGACCGTGAGGTCGATACGTAAAACTCTGACGAAGGCCGTGAGGTCGATACGTAAAGCTCTGACGAAGGCCGTGAGGTCGATACGTAAAACTCTGATGAAGACCGTGAGGTCGATAAGTAAAACTCTGACGAAGACCGTGAGGCCGATACGTAAAACTCTGATGAAGGCCGTGAGGTCGATACGTAAAACTCTGATGAAGACCGTGAGGCCGATACGTAAAACTCTGATGAAGACCGTGAGGCCGATACGTAAAACTCTGATGAAGACCGTGAGGCCGATACGTAAAACTCTGATGAAGACCGTGAGGTCGATACGTAAAACTCTGACGAAGACCGTGAGGCCGATACGTAAAACTCTGATGAAGACCGTGAGGCCGATACGTAAAACTCTGATGAAGACCGTGAGGCCGATACGTAAAACTCTGATGAAGACCGTGAGGCCGATACATAAAACTCTGATGAAGACCGTGAGGCCGATACGTAAAACTCTGATGAAGACCGTGAGGCCGATACGTAAAACTCTGATGAAGACCGTGAGGCCGATACGTAAAACTCTGACGAAGGCCGTGAGGTCGATATGTAAAGCTTATTAAAGAGCAGTGATACTATCAAGAGCAGCGTGCAGGTTCCTTATTTTTTCTCATTTTATTCAACTGTTACCATGACCCTGCAAAAAAGATAGCTCAGATGTGAGAGTGCCTTTTGAATTTTGAGTGTTAACAGAACTCAAATCAAACCTGTTCAAATATCATCTACTTGTCACTAGACCACTTCTCAAATAAAATAAATAAGTCAAGTGTATTATTTTCTACATGCTGAATGAGTATTTTTATTTATAACCAGTTTATAAAAATAAAATACAAAATAATTTTAAATGAACTGAAAAAAACACTGTACAAGGCATTGATATGGTATGAATGATAAAATTAACATAAATAATTACAGTTATGTACAATGTAGATCTTCCCCTTGTTACAGTCTTTCCTTCTGACTGTACACATATTTCTAAACCGTTGCAGCACAGGACTAAAACGTAAACCATTTCAAAAATATCTAACACTGAAGTCACACAGGCAACAATGAGCATCCATACACCCAATATATCAATTTGTTGTTGTTCTTAGATGTTTAGCCTATTGTCCCAAAAACTTCCAACAACACAGTATCTGTGGCCTGGCCATGAATGAGTACAATCATTGGAGCACAGATACAGGCATGCTATGACAGCTTTGTGACACCTTTACAATCACACCACCATGTCACCAGTGACAAATCATAATCTCAGTCAGGAAAATAACAATATACCACTTTGTTTGTGCAATAATAACAACAAAATACAAGTATGATTAATGTATTGATTATTGGCATCACTGTTTATTCCTTTAGCTCTGCTTTTACTGAAGCCGTTACTGAAGAAATGTTGTGGTTCATCAAGATGATCTTTGAAATGAATACTTTCACTTTTTACAGTTATATATAAAAAAAGTTGCAGTTGGTTAGCTTATGGAAGTACCGAATATAGCCTAGAATTTAAGATATCGCAATACTGCTTGTTGTGGTACTATATGGATTTTTACATCACAAAAGGGTGTTCCAGGCAGCCTACATGTCGCTCTGTAAGACAGAGGGGGTGTTCCAGGCAGCCTACATGTTGCTCTGTAAGACAGAGAGGGTTTTCCAGGCTGCCTACATGTTGCTCTGTAAGACAGAGAGGGTGTTCCAGGCTGCCTACATGTTGCTCTGTAAGACAGAGAGGGTGTTCCAGGCTGCCTACATGTTGCTCTGTAAGACAGAGAGGGTGTTCCAGGCTGCCTACATGTTGCTCCGTGAGACAGAATGGTGTTCCAGGCTGCCTACATGTTGCTCTGTAAGACAGAGAGGGTGTTCCAGGCTGCCTACATGTTGCTCTGTAAGACAGAGAGGGTGTTCCAGGCTGCCTACATGTCGCTCTGTAAGACAGAGAGGGTGTTCCAGGCAGCCTACATGTCGCTCTGTAAGACAGAGAGGGTGTTCCACGCTGCCTACATGTCGCTCTGTAAGACAGAGAGGGTGTTCCAGGCTGCCTACATGTCGCTCTGTAAGACAGAGAGGGTGTTCCAGGCAGCCTACATGTCGCTCTGTAAGACAGAGAGGGTGTTCCACGCTGCCTACATGTTGCTCTGTAAGACAGAGAGGGTGTTCCAGGCTGCCTACATGTTGCTCTGTAAGACAGAGAGGGTGTTCCAGGCAGCCTACAAGTTGCTCTGTAAAACAGAGAGGGTGTTCCAGGCTGCCTACATGTTGCTCTGTAAGACAGAGAGGGTGTTCCAGGCTGCCTACATGTTGCTCCGTGAGACAGAGAGGGTGTTCCAGGCTGCCTACATGTCGCTCTGTAAAACAGAGAGGGTGTTCCAGGCTGCCTACATGTTGCTCTGTAAGACAGAGAGGGTGTTCCAGGCTGCCTACAAGTTGCTCTGTAAGACAGAGAGGGTGTTCCAGGCTGCCTACATGTCGCTCTGTAAAACAGAGAGGGTGTTCCAGGCTGCCTACATGTTGCTCTGTAAGACAGAGAGGGTGTTCCAGGCTGCCTACATGTTGCTCTGTAAGACAGAGAGGGTGTTCCAGGCTGCCTACATGTCGCTCTGTAAGACAGAGAGGGCGTTCCAGGCTGCCTACATGTCGCTCTGTAAGACAGAGAGGGTGTTCCAGGCTGCCTACATGTTGCTCTGTAAGACAGAGAGGGTGTTCCAGGCTGCCTACATGTCGCTCTGTGAGAAAGAGGGGGCGTTCCAGGTTGCCTACACATTGCTCTGTGAGACAGATCATTAAGTAATTTATGGGGTTCCTGCAATGTAGATATCTTAGTTCAATCAGATCTGTATCAACATTTCTGTAATGTAAACAACCTGGAATGCCACCAGACTGTAGGCAGGTACCAATACCATCTACCACAATGGACCAAGTAAAACAATCCACTTGACATACTGCATATCATTATAGTTCATCTCATACTGCAGAATTACAGTAGATCATTATAGTTCATCTAATACTGCAGAATTACAGTACATCATTATAGTTAATCTCATACTGCAGAATTACAGTAGATCATTATAGTTCATTTCATACTGCAGAATTACAGTAGATCATTATAGTTAATCTCATACTGCAGAATTACAGTAGATCATTATAGTTCATTTCATACTGCAGAATTACAGTAGATCATTATAGTTCATTTCATACTGCAGAATTACAGTAGATCATTATAGTTCATTTCATACTGCAGAATTACAGTAGATCATTATAGTTCATCTCATACTGCAGAATTACAGTAGATCATTATAGTTAACCTCATACTGCAGAATTACAGTAGATCATTATAGTTAATCTCATACTGCAGAATTACAGTAGATCATTATAGTTCATTTCATACTGCAGAATTACAGTAGATCATTATAGTTAATCTAATACTGCAGAATTACAGTAGATCATTATAGTTCATCTCATACTGCAGTATTACAGTAGATTATGGTTGTATGATACAAGTACTTTAGATTAAGGCAATTATTTTCCTCTACACGTTATTCATACTATGCATGTGTCACATCATGATAATAGGCCAATCAGACCATACTATGCATGTGTCACATCATGATAATAAGCCAATCAGACCATACTATGCATGTGTCACATCATGATAATAGGCCAATCAGACCATACTATGCATGTGTCACATCATGATAATAGGCCAATCAGACCATACTATGCATGTGTCACATCATGATAATAAGCCAATCAGACCATACTATGCATGTGTCACATCATGATAATAGGCCAATTAGACCATACTATGCATGTGTCACATCATGATAATAGGCCAATCAGACCATACTATGCATGTGTCACATCAAGATAATAAGCCAATCAGACCATACTATGCATGTGTCACATCATGATAATAGGCCAATCAGACCATACTATGCATGTGTCACATCATGATAATAGGCCAATCAGACCATACTATGCATGTGTCACATCATGATAATAGGCCAATCAGACCATACTATGCATGTGTCACATCATGATAATAAGCCAATCAGACCATACCATGCATGTGTCACATCATGATAATAGGCCAATTAGACCATACTATGCATGTGTCACATCATGATAATAGGCCAATCAGACCATACTATGCATGTGTCACATCATGATAATAGGCCAATCAGACCATACTATGCATGTGTCACATCATGATAATAGGCCAATCAGACCATACTATGCATGTGTCACATCATGATAATAGGCCAATCAGACCATACTATGCATGTGTCACATCATGATAATAGGCCAATCAGACAGATGTAAAATAAATACAGAAGTTTGTTTTTTAGCAGTAATGAGTCAGTACAGTAGTCCTAAGATGTGAGCATTGGAGAGCTAGGAAACCAGGCCAATGCTGTGGGTCAAGTGGGACGATAAGAGTGAACGAGATCATGAGACGAAAGGGAAAACTAAGCAAATTAAATATTCTAACCAAAATACATGTGGTACTACCCAACAAACATAATTCCCTTTCAGACAATCACAGTGCATTATGGGAACTGGTATGCTGCTTACTTCACTGATTGGTTGATTGTTTTTCTATTTTCTTGGTAGGCAGCGCATGCAAGGCGTAGTAGTGCTGGAAGCATGAGTTAGTTACATCACAGTATATTACAAGCAGAGGGGTGGGGAGTGGTAGCCTGCGTATCACTGTTTCTGCTATCATACCACTCCTTGTCATGCCAATGCTTGACAATGACACGGAGTACAACGAGTGGAATGTCAGCACAAAACTGGTTCTGGGTTTCAGGCTAAGGGAGAGGGTGTAGTAGGTAGAACCAAGGTAAGGTGAGGGAGGGTTTACATGAGTGTTCATTGAGTCTTTATGAAGTAAAGAAAATGGGGTTGGTTCTCAAACAATACATTAACTGTTTGAAATAATAGTGCACAAAACATGTCATTACAAAGCAAAGACAACATTCTTCTTCACATGTTTTTTATCCTTTGGAAGTTTGAAACATTGATTTGGTATAGGATATTTATATGACATAAAGCAGTGTTTCCACCTCCAGTCCTCCAGTACCCACAACAGAACACATGTTTATTGTAGCCCTGGATAAGCACACCTGATTCAACTTGTCAACTAATCATCAAGCCCTCGATTAACTAAATCAGGTATGTTTGTCCGGGGCTACAACAACGTGTGCTGTTGGGGGTACTGGAGGACCGGAGGAGGGAAACTCTGACATAAATATTATGATATTATTTGACATAAATGTTGGACCTGACCTAAACTTTATACAAAACATAATATCTACGTTTTAGTTTAAAACATTTCCTTTCTTTAATATCATAAATAAAAATTATATTTCTTCAAATATTGTCTGAATAAATCAAATAAAAACATTAACTTGGCTTCCTTTTCCTTGCAGTGAATAAGACTGCTACAATCACATGATGAGGACTGTCTGTCTTTGTAGTGAATAAGACTGCTACAATCACATGATGAGTACTGTCTGTCTTTGTAGTGAATAAGACTGCTACAATCACATGATGAGTACTGTCTGTCTTTGTAGTGAATAAGACTGCTACAATCACATGATGAGGACTGTCTGTCTTTGTAGTGAATAAGACTGCTACAATCACATGATGAGGACTGTCTGTCTTTGTAGTGAATAAGACTGCTACAATCACATGATGAGGACTGTCTGTCTTTGTAGTGAATAAGACTGCTACAATCACATGATGAGTACTGTCTGTCTTTGTAGTGAATAAGACTGCTACAACCACATGATGAGGACTGTCTGTCTTTGTAGTGAATAAGACTGCTACAATCACATGATGAGGACTGTCTGTCTTTGTAGTGAATAAGACTGCTACAATCACATGATGAGGACTGTCTGTCTTTGTAGTGAATAAGACTGCTACAATCACATGATGAGGACTGTCTGTCTTTGTAGTGAATAAGACTGCTACAATCACATGATGAGGACTGTCTGTCTTTGTAGTGAATAAGACTGCTACAATCACATGATGAGGACTGTCTGTCTTTGTAGTGAATAAGACTGCTACAATCACATGATGAGGACTGTCTGTCTTTGTAGTGAATAAGACTGCTACAATCACATGATGAGGACTGTCTGTCTTTGTAGTGAATAAGACTGCTACAATCACATGATGAGGACTGTCTGTCTTTGTAGTGAATAAGACTGCTACAATCACATGATGAGGACTGTCTGTCTTTGTAGTGAATAAGACTGCTACAATCACATGATGAGTACTGTCAGTCTTTGTAGTGAATAAGACTGCTACAACCACATGATGAGGACTGTCTGTCTTTGTAGTGAATAAGACTGCTACAATCACATGATGAGGACTGTCTGTCTTTGTAGTGAATAAGACTGCTACAATCACATGATGAGTACTGTCTGTCTTTGTAGTGAATAAGACTGCTACAATCACATGATGAGGACTGTCTGTCTTTGTAGTGAATAAGACTGCTACAACCACATGATGAGGACTGTCTGTCTTTGTAGTGAATAAGACTGCTACAATCACATGATGAGGACTGTCTGTCTTTGTAGTGAATAAGACTGCTACAATCACATGATGAGGACTGTCTGTCTTTGTAGTGAATAAGACTGCTACAATCACATGATGAGGACTGTCTGTCTTTGTAGTGAATAAGACTGCTACAATCACATGATGAGGACTGTCTGTCTTTGTAGTGAATAAGACTGCTACAATCACATGATGAGGACTGTCTGTCTTTGTAGTGAATAAGACTGCTACAATCACATGATGAGGACTGTCTGTCTTTGTAGTGAATAAGACTGCTACAATCACATGATGAGGACTGTCTGTCTTTGTAGTGAATAAGACTGCTACAATCACATGATGAGGACTGTCTGTCTTTGTAGTGAATAAGACTGCTACAATCACATGATGAGGACTGTCTGTCTTTGTAGTGAATAAGACTGCTACAATCACATGATGAGTACTGTCAGTCTTTGTAGTGAATAAGACTGCTACAACCACATGATGAGGACTGTCTGTCTTTGTAGTGAATAAGACTGCTACAATCACATGATGAGGACTGTCTGTCTTTGTAGTGAATAAGACTGCTACAATCACATGATGAGTACTGTCTGTCTTTGTAGTGAATAAGACTGCTACAATCACATGATGAGGACTGTCTGTCTTTGTAGTGAATAAGACTGCTACAACCACATGATGAGGACTGTCTGTCTTTGCAGCTGGCACAAATTAGTCTTATTAGGCTCCTTGAATAAAAATGAGAAACATACTTTGCAGTGAAACCAGAAGCTGTTCAAAGCGCCAAGGCAAGGCACACATTATACAATAATAATAATAACTTATTATTCACCACTAGTGTAGTAATGAGTACCATAAGTGTTATCAGCAGGCATCCCAAATCTCCTCAGCAGGCATCCCAATTCTCCTCAGCAGGCATCCCAATTCTCCTCAGCAGGCATCTCAATCCCCCCCCCCCCCCCATCCATATATTTAAATTAATTGGATGGTTGTAAGCATGGGCAAGGTTAGGGAGGGTTGCCATCATATCTCTTACACCATTAATTTCCTATGAAGTCCAGGGCAGAAGGGTAGAGAATTGGGACACAAAGTCAGATTCCATTCTGAAGAGGGGCATACAAAGGGAATCATGGCCCAGTGACTAGTGTTCAATCACACATTTAGTTGGCCATTTAGATTCCCCAGATCAGTCAACACATTAGGCACAAGTACGTGTGTGAGCACACACACATTTTATATGATTGTATTAAAGGAAGGATCACTTCCTTCTCAAAAGACTGATCACTTCTATCATTGATCAATTGATTGCTTTAAATGCCTTTGAAATAAACGACACTCACTGTACACCTGAAGTCAGAGAGAGAGAAAGAGCGAGGACACATCAATCGATGATGTCATCAGTTCGTGTGTACCTGGTGTGACAAGTGTGTCAAGATGTAAATAAATAGGTTCTGTAGATAGTGTACATTTCTCTGGAGCTTCATGGCCATAAATGTAGACCTGCTATACCTTGCACTCCCCAGGTCAGTACAGAGGAAACAGAATAGACTGAGTCTATATTAAATTGGTTAGTGATGAATAAATGAGTGCTCATCCACTGACTGACCTAGGGTATTCTGAATGAGGGCTAAGTGTGTTCACTTCCCTGATGATATGAGGGGAAACACCCCACAAGTAAGAACGCCAACATCTTATACAGCACAGCATAATGCACAGAGATCCTTTTCGCATTAGGTATCAACTATTAAAGTGGGCATATGAAATAGTGACTAAACAATGACCAAATGGTAGGAATTAGAGAAGAAAGTGTGAAGGATTACAAGTGAACGAGAGAGAGAGAGAACAGGGGAGGAGAGGGGGGGACACTATGTTCAGTATGCTCTGACAGAAGCATCAGGTCTTCATGGATCCAGAGCAGGATCGTTTGGTCTGCATCAACATCCTGATCCCACCCTCTGCTGTGGCAACGACACTGACTCCCAGGCCATACTCATAAAGCATCTCACAATAAGACTACTGATCTAGGATCAGTCTAACCTTTTAGGTCATAATGAATACGATTGTCCATGTAATCTTACTCATTATTACCTAAAAGGCCAAACTGATCCTAGATCAGCAGTCCTACTCTGAGACACTTGAATAAACGGGCCCAGAGGTTTGTATGGGTCAGGCTAGGACCAGGGCCAGAGCAGTGACCCACTATCTGCTGCTCAGCTTGCTGGAGCACTTCCTCTCTCTCTCCTCGCGGCTGCAGGCTTTCCACTTGAGGGCGTGGTGGTGGTGGGAACCGGTGCGGGCCTGGCGGCCGCAGCATTTCTCCTGGTGGTGGGGGTGGGAGCGCCGGGGAGGAGGGGGGGACCCAGAGAGGCTGGGAGGAGAACAGGAGCGACCGAAACAAACCCCTCTGCCTCGCTCTCCCCCGCGGTGTTCGTGGCGAGAGGGGGAGGAGGAGACAGAGCGCTGTAGAGAGGAACAGCTGCGTGGGGATGCACTGGAGCTCCGGTGGTGATGTTGGTGGGGGGAGCTGGTCAGGCTACACATGCCCATCCGGGAGCCTACAAGCTGGGCTGAGGAGTGGCCGTGGGGGGAACCACGGGCAGAACCACCACCCTGACCATGGTGCATCAGCTGGGACAGACAGGTCAGGAGGTCTGAGTTGCTTGTGCTGCCCGTTCGGATCCGATAACGCTTCAGTCTTGGGTGCAGGAAGGGGGTGAGGGTTTGGGAAGATGGAGAATGAGTTTAGAACTTTAGATATACCTTTAACATGTAGATTAATGTAATTCAGTTAATGATAGTAGAGGCTCATCCCAGATCTGTTGGTGCTGTCTTGCCAACCCCAAACATTGGCATGACAATGAACATAGGAGTTGGCAAGGCTGCACAAACAGACTCGGAACCAGGTTACCATGATAGGTGAGATAAACCTGTCATTAAAGCTAATCATGAAGAGTCTTATTACCTGCCCTCCGCTGCAAGCCGACTGGGTGGTCTCCCCGGGGGTGGGCGTGGAAGGTACTGTGCAGCACTCTCCTGCTCTGGGGCCGGGTTAGCAGGGTTAAAAGGGCGTGGGATCTTGCTCTTACGGAACAGGGGGCTGGAAGAGGAGGAGAGGGAGGGGGCGTCATCCCCCTGGCAGTCAGAGCGCGAGCCCAGGAACGACTCATCGGCCTTCTCAGAGCGGTCTGAGGCGGAGGATAGCTGGTCCCCGTGGGGGAGCGAGGCCACGGCGGGGCCGCGGTGGGAGATAGAGAGAGAAGGGGCTGGGTGGTGGCCTCCTCCCTGGTGGTGGGGGGCTTTCTTCTGGAGCAGCTTCTCCATGGCAGAGCCAGGGGTGGGGAGAAGGTCCAGCAGGACGGGGATACGGCTCAGCCTGCGGGAGGGGTCCTTACGGGGGCTGGGTGGCGGAGATGGGGTGGTCAGAGCTGGGGTTTGGTCAGTGGTCTCCACCCCATCTCCCCTGTCAGGCTGGGGTTGGTCACTCTCAGGGTCTTTGAGCTCTGGGAAGGCTCCACTGCCACTGCCGTCTCCCTGGCCGTTAGCTGGGGACGAGAGATGGCCGTTTACTAGGCCTAACAGTGGGCTGTGGGGGGAGCGAGGGGAATTAGAATGTGGAGAATGAGGAGAACGGGGGGAGTGAGGGGAATTAGAACGTGGAGAATGAGGAGAACGGGGGGAGTGAGGGGAATTAGAACGTGGAGAATGAGGAGAACGGGGGGAGTGAGGGGAATTAGAACGTGGAGAATGAGGAGAACGGGGGGAGCGAGGGGAATTAGAACGTGGAGAATGAGGAGAACGGGGGGAGCGAGGAGAACAGGGGGAGTGAGAACGGGGGTAGTGAGGAGGACGGGGGGAGGTAGGAGAACGGGGGGAGTGAGAACGGGGGGAGTGAGAACGGGGGGAGGTAGTAGAACGGGGGGAGTGAAGAGAACGGGGGGAGTGAGAACGGGGGGAGTGAGAACGGGGGGAGGTAGGAGAACGGGGGGAGTGAAGAGAACGGGGGGAGTGAGAACGGGGGGAGGTAGGAGAACGGGGGGAGTGAGAACGGGGGGAGCGAGGAGAACGGGGGGAGGTAGGAGAACGGGGGGCGCGAGGAGAACGGGGGGAACGAGGAGAACGGGGGGAGCGAGGAGAACGGGGGGAGCGAGGAGAACGGGGGGAGCGAGGAGAGGACGCTCGGCTTGGCACAGGGCTGTGGGCTTTGGTGTAGGTCTGGGTGTCTCCTCCGTTGATCAGGGTATCTGCCAGGAGGTCATCCAGGCTGGTGGGGCTGCCAGGCTGGCTAGGGGTGGGCAGGATGTAGATGTCAGTGGTAGCAGTATTATCCTGGGGCTGCTGGGCCTCAGCTGTGGCATCTCCTCGTCTCTCCAGTTGTAGGCACTGTGGAGCACAGTCTGAGCCAGACTGGGACTGCTGAGCTGTCAGCTAAAGAGAGAGGGGAAAGGGAGAAAAAGGGAGAGAGGGATGGGGGAAGCAGAAAGACACAGAGAGAGAAGGGGGGAGAAAGAGAGAGAGAGGGGGGGGGAGAAGGAGAAAGAGAGAGATAAAGAAAGAAAGAAAGAAAGAAAGAGAGAGAGAGAGACAGGGGAAGGAGAAAGACACAGAGAGAAAGAGAGAGAGAGCGAGAGAAAGAGGGCAGGTTAACAAATAAATAGAGTCAAATTATTGCATTGTAAGAGATCATGTGAAAATATTGAATGGAGATCATAACATGATCATAACATGTCACAGCATCATCAAGGCAATGTCAGTCAAGCTGTTAGTTGGTATCAAAAAAGCGCAACAAGACAGACCTGTGTCAAATCTATCATCTGTTTGATTTAGCTTGGACTTTTGGGACTATTCCATTGTTCCTGGAATGCTTACTCAAGCACCACTCAAGTATTTGACACATGTATTTAACCCAGTACTGCAACAACAACAAAAGCATTCACTCAACCAATCAGGGGCCTACAAAAGAGACAGGAAGTCAGGGTCAGTAAAAAAAGCAGTTCAGGTTGAGTAAAAAGAGAGATAGAGAACACAGGAGGAAATGAAATAACAAAAGACAATCCACCAAAACAAAAGTCCCTGTCTTGCAATGAAGAAAAGTGGAATTGCAATTTCATTCACACTCTGAGTTGACTGAATTGAAAAGGAATTGTAAAGGAAATGACCCCAACTATTCCCCTGACATCAGGACACATGGATCTGAGCATGCTCTGTCTGTAGCACAATGGCCTGCTGTTCTCTGGAGAAAGCAGCCTGCCCGGACGACGACAACACAACAACAACACCACAGTTCAACACAACAAAACACAGCACAACTAACACACTAGCAGCAAAAGGAAACAAAAAGAACAACCAAACCAAACTATTTAAAAAAGACAGTAAGTAACTAATAGTGGAGGGAATTAGGTAGGCGGTGTGTTATGGTTAAGATAGAAACGTCTGATTGGTTCGTGGCCCAGGGGTGGATTGATCAATCACCTGCTGGAGTTGGGCGCGTGTGATGCGTATAACGGAAGGGAACTTGCTGCTGGCGGCGCCCGCCGGGATAGCGGGCAGTTTCCTGCGCCCGGAGGGTGATTGGTTACGGGCGGAACCGAGGCCGGGGTGAGGAGGTGGCGGTAGGGAGGCGTGGTAGGAGGAAGAGGAGGTGGGATGGAGGAGGTACTGGTGGTGGTGGTCGGCTGAGTAGCTGCGACTCATCCCAGGGGGGTCCCTCTGGTGCAGGGGGTCCGACAGGGTGGTGAGGAGGGTCTGGGTGTGCGGGCTTGGGGAACGCAGGAGCAGGGGACTGGACATCCTGGCCAACACCTCCTCAGGCAGAGATGGAGGAGAGGTAGGGAGCTAAGAGAGGTGATGAGAGGTAAAGTTGGGGAGGGAGGATGGAGCGGGAAGAGGTAAAGTTGGGAAGAGAGGACGGAGCGGGATGAGGTAAAGTTAGGGAGAGAGGATGGAGCGGGATGAGGTAAAATTGGGGTGGACGGGGCGGGATGGGGTAAAGTTGGTGAGAGAGAACGGAGCGGGAAGAGGTAAAGTTGGGGAGAGAGGACGGAGTGGGAAGAGGTAAAGTTGGGGAGAGAGGACGGAGTGGGAAGAGGTAAAGTTGGGGAGAGAGGACGGAGCGGGAAGAGGTAAAGTTGGGGAGAGAGGACGGAGTGGGAAGAGGTAAAGTTGGGGAGAGAGGATGGAGTGGGAAGAGGTAAAGTTGTGGAGAGAGGATGGAGTGGGAAGGGGTAAAGTTGGGGAGAGAGGACGGAGCGGGAAGAGGTAAAGTTGGGGAGAGAGGACGGAGTGGGAAGAGGTAAAGTTGGGGAGAGAGGACGGAGTGGGAAGAGGTAAAGTTGTGGAGAGAGGACGGAGTGGGATGGCAGAGGAATAGTGGGAGAAAGGGGTGGATAGGAGTGGGGGTGAGAGAGGGGGAGGAGTACAGCATATATTTAGAACTTAGAGGGAGCGGGTGTAGAGGTGGGAGGAATTCTGAGATCTCAAACGTCTCCTTAGAGGAATCACTATCTCTTTCTTCAGATAGCACCATTTGAGAAAGGGTCAAACCAGAAAAAAAACTAAAGATAGCAAATGAAAGTTGTAAATAAAGAGCATATAATGCAAATTAAAGTGCTCTTTTAACTTCTTATGCCTGCAGGGGCAGTATTGAGTAGCTTGGATGAAAGGTGCACAGAGGTGCCCATAGTAAACTGCCTGCTCCTCAGTCCCAGTTGCTAATATATGCATATTATTATTCGTATTGGATAGAAAACACTCTGAAGTTTCTAAAACTGTTTGAATTATGTCTGTGAGTATAACAGAACTCATATGGCAAAAACCTGAGAAGTTCCACTTCCTGTTTGAATTGTTTCTGAGGTGGCAGATTTTCAACCAAGCTCTCATTGAAATTACAGCAAGATATTGATGAGTTTTCACTTCCTACGGCTTCCACTAGATGTCAACAGTCAATAGAACTTTGTCTGATGACTCTAATGTGAAGGGGTGCCGAAGGAGACAGGAATGAGTAATCACTGCCACGAGCTGACCATGCTTTCACATGCGCCTTCACATGAGGAGGACCTCCGTTCCACCGCTCTTCTGAAGTCAATCTAATTCTCCGGTTGGAACGTTATTCAAGATGTATGTTAACAACATTCTAAAGATTGATTCAGTACATCGTTTGACATGTTTCTAATGACTGTTACAGAACTTTTGGACATTTCGTCACGCTTTGTGACTTTGGAATTGTTTACCGCTAATGCGCTAACCAAAGTAGCTAATTTGACATAAATAACGGACATTATCGAAAAAATAAGCATTTATTGTGGACCTGGGATTCCTAGGACTGCATTCTGATGAAGTTCATCAAAGGTAAGGAAACATTTATCATGTATTTTCTGGTTTCTGTTGACCCCAACATGGCGGCTAATTTGGCTATTGTGCTGAGCTCTGTCTCAGATTATTGCATGATTTGCTTTTTCCGTAAAGTTTTTTTGAAATCTGACACAGCGGTTGCATTAAGGAGAGGTATATCTATAATTCCATGTGTATAACTTGTATTATCATCTACATTTATGATGAGTATTTCTGTTGAAACGATGTGGCTATGCAAAATCACTTGATGTTTTTGGAACTAGTGAATGTAACGCGCCAATGTAAACTCAGATTTTTTGTTATAAATATGAACTTTATCAAACAAAACATGCATGTATTGTGTAACATGAAGTCCTATGAGTGTCATCTGATGAAGATAATCAAAGGTTAGTGATTCATTTTATCTCTATTTCTGCTTTTTGTGAAAGCTATCTTTCGCTGGAAAAATGGCTGTGTTTATTGTGGTTTGGTGGTGACCTAACATAATCGTTTGTAGTGCTTTCGCTGAAAAGCATATTTGAAATCAACAACAAGATTACCTTTAAAATGATATAAGACACATGTATGTTGGAGGAATTTTAATTATGAGATTTCTGTTGTTTGAATTTGGCGCCCTGCACTTTCACTGGCTGCTGTCATATCGATCCCGGTAGCGGGATGCAGCCATAAGAAGTTAAGCAACAGTCTTTCTCAAACAAATCCATTGTATGAGAAGTTTCCTTCGTTTTATCAAGCTCACACAAGCAAAGAAACAAGCTCACATGACATAAGTGATCACAATCACATTTTACTTTAAACTACAGCAAGATGCTACTGATGATCCAGATGAATGAAGTATCCTACTGTGTCTAGTTCTGTGTTAAGGTGTAGTATCCTACTGTGTCTAGTTCTGTGTTAAGGTGTATTATCCTACTGTGTCTAGTTCTGTGTTAAGGTGTATTATCCTACTGTGTCTAGTTCTGTGTTAAGGTGTATTATCCTACTGTGTCTAGTTCTGTGTTAAGGTGTATTATCCTACTGTGTCTAGTTCTGTGTTAAGGTGTATTATCCTACTGTGTCTAGTTCTGTGTTAAGGTGTATTATCCTACTGTGTCTAGTTCTGTGTTAAGGTGTATTATCCTACTGTGTCTAGTTCTGTGTTAAGGTGTATTATCCTACTGTGTCTAGTTCTGTGTTAAGGTGTATTATCCTACTGTGTCTAGTTCTGTGTTAAGGTATATTATCCTACTGTGTACATTGCATGATATGTCTTGACCTGCGTGAGTTGTGTTATGGTGAAGTGTACAGTGAGGTACTGTATGTAATATTGGAGTGTTTTACAGTTAGTTATGTAAAGGTGACATGTTTTACACTGAGGTATGTAATACCAACGTGTTTTACAGTGAGGTATGCAATAGTAAAGTGTTTTACAGTGAGGTATGTATTGGTTACATTTTTACAGTGAGGAATGTAATAGTGAAGTGCTTAACAGTGAGGAATGTAATAGTGAAGTGCTTAACAGTGAGGAATGTAATAGTGAAGTGCTTAACAGTGAGGAATGTAATAGTGAAGTCCTTAACAGTGAGGAATGTAATAGTGAAGTGCTTAACAGTGAGGAATGTAATAGTGAAGTGCTTAACAGTGAGGAATGTAATAGTGAAGTGCTTAACAGTGAGGAATGTAATAGTGAAGTGCTTAACAGTGAGGTATATAATAGTGAAGTGCTTAAAAGTGAGGAATGTAATAGTGAAGTGCTTAACAGTGAGGTATGTAATAGTGAAGTGCTTAACAGTGAGGTATATAATAGTGAAGTGCTTAACAGTGAGGTATGTAATAGTGAAGTGCTTAACAGTGAGGTATATAATAGTGAAGTGCTTAACAGTGAGGAATGTAAAAGTGAAGTGCTTAACAGTGAGGTATTTAATAGTGCCGTGTTTTACAGTGAGGTATGCAATAGTGAAGTGCTTTACAGTGAGGTATGTAATACTGAAATGTTTAACAGTGAGGTATGTAATAGTGAAGTGTTTTACAGTGAGGTATGTAATAGTGAAACGTTTTACAGTGAGGTATGTAATAGTGAAACGTTCTACAGTGAGATATGTAATAGTGAAGTATTTTACAGTGAGGTATGTAATAGTGAAACGTTTTACAGTGAGGTATGTAATAGTGAAACGTTCTACAGTGAGATATGTAATAGTGAAGTATTTTACAGTGAGGTATGTAATAGTGAAACGTTTTACAGTGAGATATGTAATAGTGAAGTATTTTACAGTGAGGTATGTAATAGTGAAACGTTTTACAGTGAGGTATGTAATAGTGAAACGTTTTACAGTGAGGTATGTAATAGTGAAACGTTCTACAGTGAGATATGTAATAGTGAAGTATTTTACAGTGAGGTATGTAATAGTGAAACGTTTTACAGTGAGGTATGTAATAGTGAAACGTTTTACAGTGAGGTATGTAATAGTGAAACGTTCTACAGTGAGATATGTAATAGTGAAGTATTTTACAGTGAGGTATGTAATAGTGAAACGTTTTACAGTGAGGTATGTAATAGTGAAACGTTTTACAGTGAGGTATGTAATAGTGAAACGTTCTACAGTGAGATATGTAATAGTGAAGTATTTTACAGTGAGGTATGTAATAGTGAAGTGCTTTACAGTGAGGTATGTAATACTGAAATGTTTAACAGTGAGGTATGTAATAGTGAAGTGTTTTACAGTGAGGTATGTAATAGTGAAACGTTTTACAGTGAGGTATGTAATAGTGAAACGTTCTACAGTGAGATATGTAATAGTGAAGTATTTTACAGTGAGGTATGTAATAGTGAAACGTTTTACAGTGAGATATGTAATAGTGAAGTATTTTACAGTGAGGTATGTAATAGTGAAACGTTCTACAGTGAGATATGTAATAGTGAAGTATTTTACAGTGAGGTATGTAATAGTGAAACGTTCTACAGTGAGATATGTAATAGTGAAGTATTTTACAGTGAGGTATGTAATAGTGAAACGTTTTACAGTGAGGTATGTAATAGTGAAACGTTCTACAGTGAGATATGTAATAGTGAAGTATTTTACAGTGAGGTATGTAATAGTGAAACGTTTTACAGTGAGGTATGTAATAGTGAAACGTTCTACAGTGAGATATGTAATAGTGAAGTATTTTACAGTGAGGTATGTAATAGTGAAACGTTTTACAGTGAGGTATGTAATAGTGAAACGTTTTACAGTGAGATATGTAATAGTGAAGTATTTTACAGTGAGGTATGTAATAGTGAAACGTTCTACAGTGAGATATGTAATAGTGAAGTATTTTACAGTGAGGTATGTAATAGTGAAACGTTTAACAGTGAGGTATGTAATAGTGAAACGTTCTACAGTGAGATATGTAATAGTGAAGTATTTTACAGTGAGATATGTAATAGTGAAACGTTTTACAGTGAGGTATGTAATAGTGAAACGTTCTACAGTGAGATATGTAATAGTGAAGTATTTTACAGTGATGTATGTAAGGGTGAAACGTTTTACAGTGATGTATGTAAGGGTGAAACGTTTTACAGTGAGATATGTAATACTAGTCTGTGAGGTCCGTACCTGTGTGAGTGCTCCCTCAGCCAGGGCATCAGCAGGGCTAGAGGGGGTGACGGGGGGCAGGCTTCCCGTAGGTCCCACACTCAGCTCCAGCCTGTCCACCCTGGGGGGTTGTCTGCTGGCGCCTGGTTGCCCCTGGAGATCCCCATCCCTGTCCCCATGGACCTGACCAGGGCTGGGGTTCACCGTGGACCCCTCTCCTGCCCCCAGGGGTACCTCCAGCAACTCCAGCTCCTCTTCTTCCTCCTTGGAGGGGCTGGTCGTAGTTCTATCCCCCATTCCTGTCCCTGGGAACCCGCTGGGCCTCTCCATCATCACACACTCCCTGGAGTCCACCTTCCCCTGGCCGGAGCTCAGGTTGAGGGCCACGAAGCCTCCGCTGCTGGGGGCCCCCTCGCCCTGTTCCAGTGACCTGTGGGAGTGAGGGGAGACGGGTTTGGGTGAGCCGCTGGCACCGCCACCGGATAGGAACTCCTCGTCGTTGTGCCAGACTCGGTCAGTGCCACCACGCCCTGGTCCTGTGGGACCTCCAGTGGGTACAGCCAGGCCCTTCTCCTGCTGCTGCCCACAGCCCTCCTGCTGATTCCCTGAGCTGGAGAGACACACCGACCGATTGAACAGGTCAGGCGATGGCAGATTATAATATAGTAGTTATTGTACTATTGATGGTTGTTATAGTAGCACAAGCGTTGTTGTTAGCAGCAGGGTTAGCAATAGCAGGGTTGAGGTCAATTGCATTGAAATTCAGTCAGTTTAGGAAGTAAACTAATTCATCATTAAAACAAACTTTTAAATGATTGTATAGGGACTTTGGTTCATCTTGATTAATATCCTGAACTGACTGAATTGCAGTAGAAACAAGTCCCTGGTTGTTATGATAGTGTAGCATGGAAGGAATAGAAGGACAGGGGGTTAAGTAGGGGTACTGACCACGCCTCCATGAACCGTTCAGGACTGGGCTTGGTCTCCAGGGTCAGCCTCCTGTCCAGCTCAAAGCTGTGGATGTTACGGAGCTTCCTGAGGAGAGGACTACCACCATCCTGTCCTGACACCCCCACCATCTCAGAGTGTACCCGGACAGGGGAGCCCAGGCTGAGGTTGGCATACGGGCTCTGGAGACCCCCCTGGTTGTTGCTGTGCTCCTCCTCTGTTGCTGCCTAGAGGGGAGAGAAACGAGGGATAGAGTGATATATGGTTGAACTCAGTCATCATGGTGTGTGTGTTTCAGGGTTTCCGTTAGGAAAATATGGCACCGGACGTTTGACCGGCAGCATTTTAATTTACTGGACATTTGAGAAATGTACCGGACCCATACGCATTGGATGCAATGGGATGCGTCCTTCTTACTGAATTCCAATGCGCAGTTTGGAGATGTTAGAATGACTGTCCACATGTACTTTTCTTCAGCCAACGTACAGCAAAATCCCCAGCCTTTGTCAATCTACTATCTCCCATAGTAGAAAAGTTGACCTATTCTATTGGTCAGCTTGACGTTCTGTGCGAGAAAGAAACAGCCTATTCCAAACAGACTCTGGGACACTTATGTGATGATAGATCCCAAGTTCATACAACCAGTAGTCCTAGGCTACATAAAATGACTTTAGAAAAGCAACGAGGCTGATGGAACAGATCAGAATGCTTACAATGTTGATAAACTATTATTTCTTCACATTATAAACGCAGCAATGTGCACAAGGCAGTAGGCTACACAAGGCAGTAGGCTACACAAGGCAGTAGGCTTCACAAGGCAGTAGGCTACACAAGGCAGTAGGCTACACAAGGCAGTAGGCTGCACAAGGCAGTAGGCTACACAAGGCAGTAGGCTACACAAGGCAGTTGGCTACACAAGGCAGTTGGTTACACGAAGGCAGTAGGCTACACAAGGCAGTAGGCTACACAAGGCAGTAGGCTACACACGGCAGTAGCTACACAAGGCAGTAGCTACACAAGGCAGTAGCTACACAAGGCAGTAGGCTACACAAGGCAGTAGGCTACACAAGGCAGTAGGCTACACACGGCAGTAGCTACACAAGGCAGTAGCTACACAAGGCAGTTGGTTACACAAGGCAGTAGGCTATGTGCAAATGTTCGTTCCGTAATGCAGTTAGCGGGAAAACACCATTGCCAAAAGCACATGTGACAGAGATGAAAATATCTGTTAGAAATGTAGAAAGGGGGGAGATCTAAAGATGCAACAACTATCATGGGCTGCTGATATAACTATGACTGTGCCTTTGGCTACCGGACAATGAAAGAAAGTTGAAAACCAAAAGAACGAGAGAAATAGGCTACATGGTTTCAATGGTATATGGAAGTATTTAGAAAATAATTTTGGCTAGGCTACTTTGAAGCAAGTAAAACTTTAAAGTTTCAAACAATGAAGTACATGTTTTCAAAATGCCTCCAGCTCATTGCAAAGTGGTGTGTGACACGCTGAAGCCTGCCGCTGCCTATGCACTTGAATGGTGATTAGGAAGCACGTTTCAATTACCAGTTGAGAAATTAAAATATTAGCTATTTTTAATCATGGCCATCAAAACTGTTCTTAACATGTGATTGCATTTAGATTTGTTGCGCAATTATTGGTCTTATAAAAGTCCGTTTCACTCCAGCAGCAACGAACGAGCTGTTTGAGAAGCTGTAGCAGCAGCTCTCGCGCTGTCTGACAGATATTCCACTCAAATGTAGGCTCTGTATCTGTATGCTGTGCAGGTGTGATAAATAAGATAGGCTACATAGCGACAAACGGAAATACACAATTGCCCATTTAATTCCACTAAATTATGCAAATGTTCCTTTAGACCAATAAGCATGACCGGTCAAATGTATTTCCATCGACCAGTATTTCCATCAATGAATAGGCTAAAATGCAATGGGATTTTAGCCGGGGGCAATTAGCCGGCGTAAATTGTATTTATTGGGTTTTGGGGGAGGGGTGTACAAAAGCCTATTACCGGCTAACGGAAACCCTGGTGTGTGTGTATGTTCTCCTCTCTACCTTCCACACAGCGGTCCTGATGCGGTTACGGTCCAGCTCCTCCCAGACGTCAGCTTCCTGGTTGGCCCGGGGCATGCTGGGGGATCCGGGGCGGCGGTCTGGAGGAGGGTTGTTCTCCCCGTTGTCACTAAGCTGCTCGTCCTGCAGAACATCGTCTGTGTTCTCCCTCGCCAGGTCCCCAGGGATCAGGGATGCATTGGCCATGCTGAAATTATAGAGTGAATGTTACTCTGATGTCACTAAGTAATTTAATTAATCAATTCATTCATTCATTCATTCATTCAACAGGTAGATTCATCCATCCATTCATTCATTCATTCATTCATTCAACAGGTAGATTCATCCATCCATTCATTCATTCATTCAACAGGTAGATTCATCCATCCATTCATTCATTCATTCAACAGATAGATTCATCCATCCATTCATTCATTCAACAGGTAGATTCATCCATCCATTCATTCATTCAACAGGTAGATTCATCCATCCATTCATTCATTCATTCAACAGGTAGATTCATCCATCCATTCATTCATTCATTCATTCATTCAACAGGTAGATTCATTCATTCATTCGGTAAACAAGTTAAAAGTGTGTGATAGTGAAATAGACAAGAAGCCCCTGAACTGTCAGTGGACCTTCAAACAGTTCATCCAAGATTCCCAGTCTCTCTCTCTGTGTGTGTGTGTGTGTGTGTGTGTGTGTGTGTGTGTGTGTGTGTGTGTGTGTGTGTGTGTGTGTGTGTGTGTGTGTGTGTGTGTGTGTGTGTGTGTGTGTGTGTGTGTGTGTGTGTGTGTGTGTGTGTGTGTGTGTGTGTGTGTGTGTGTGTGTGTGTGTTTGTGTGTGTGTGTTCCCAGTCTCTTACCCCATGTGTGCTGGGGTGAGTCGTGTGTGGTGCTGTGGTGTGGTGGCTGTGGCGTTGATGGTCAGAGTACCATCAGACCCAGTCCTCTCCCAGTCATACGGGTCATTCTCCACCACGTTGTAGGTCTTCATACTGTTGTCAAACACTGACAACAGCAGCTACAACACAACAGAAAGTCACATGATGTCATATCCTGAGATACCGAACAGCTTGCACAACATCACTGACTGACTGGCTGATACTTAGTACTCCAGAAAGAGGGCTCAGACATTCAGACAATCCCAAGATAATGCAGACAATCAGTCGTTCTGAAAACATACACTACATACACACATGTCCTGGGACTTACTGTATATTGACACAGGGAACTGTAACAAAATTTATAGTTCTAACTGTTAAAACACAGAGATACTGTATACACACATAGAGTAGGTAAAGGGAAAGAGATCTGCCATGCTACCTGATAGTCTGGTTTGGTGAAGTAGTCCAGGTTAGAGATGTGATCCAGGAAGACAGTGAACTCAGCTGGCAAGTGTTTCAGCATGAGCCTGTGGTCATAGCTGTCCTTCAGCTTCCCTACATGCTCCTGGGGAGGGAGCAATAGAGAGAGAGATAGAGAGATGGAGGGAGAGATAGAGAGAGAGAGGTGTTTCATCATGAGCCTGTGGTCATAGGTGTTCTTCAGCTTCCCTACATGCACCTGGGGAGGGAGGGAGAAATAGAGAGATAGAGAGAAAGAGAGAGAGAGAGACAGAGACAGAGAGAGAGAGTGAGAGCGAGAGGGAGAAATAGAGAGAGAGAGAGAGAGAGAGAGAGAGAGAGAGAGAGAGAGAGAGAGAGAGAGAGAGAGAGAGAGAGAGAGAGAGAGAGAGAGGTGTTTCAGCATGAGCCTGTGGTCATGGCTGTCCTTCAGCTTCCCTACATGCTCCTGGGGAGGGAGGGAGAAATAGAGAGAGAGAGAAATAGAGAGAGAGAGAGATAGAGAGAGAGAGAGAGAGAGAGAGAGAGAGAGAGAGAGAGAGAGAGAGAGAGAGAGAGAGAGAGAGAGAGAGAGAGAGAGAGAGAGGTGTTTCAGCATGAGCCTGTGATCATAGCTGGGGTCCACACATGTGGATCAGTTGGTAGAGCATGGCGCTTGTAATGGCAGGATTGTGGGTTTGATGGCCTCCTTTACATAAAATGTATGCACGCGTGACTTTAAGTCGCTTTGGATAAAAGCATCTGCTAAAAGGCATATCCACTTAGCGTACAAAACATTATGAAGTTTACTTGCTCTTTCCATGACATAGACTGACCAGGTGAAATCTATGATCCCTTATTATTGTAACTTATTAAATTCACTTCAATCAGTGTAGATGAAGGGGAGGAGGCAGGTTAAAGAATGATTTTTAAGCCTTGATACAATTGAGATTTAAGTAACAAAAGATTGAAGTGCCTTTGAACAGGGTATGGTAGTAGGTGCCAGGCGCAACGGTTTGTGTGAAGAACTGCAACGTTGCTGGGTTTTTCCATGTCTGTATCAAGAATGGTCCAGCACCCAAAAGACATCCAGCCAACTTGACACAACTGTGGAAAGCATTGGAGTCAACATGGGCCAGCATCCCTGTGGAGTCAACATGGGCCAGCATCCCTGTGGAATGCTTTCAACACCTTGTAGAGTCCATCCCCTTGACAAATGGAGGCTGTTCTGAGGGCACCTCAATATTAGGAAGGCGTTCCTAATGTCTGGTATACTCAGTGTACATTATAACTATTTTTTTATGTAGTCTCGTGCATGAGTACATTCATATGCAGCGACGTCAGAGCTGTGACATGTTATTGAGTTAGTCTGTCAGTCTCTAGTCAAGTCAAGTTAGCCAAAGATAACGTTACCATTACGAGTCATGTACCTAACTAACGTTACCATTACGAGTCATGTACCTAGCTAACGTTACAATTTAGAGTCATGTACCTAGCTAACGTTACCATTACGAGTCACGTACCTAGCTAACGTTACCATTACGAGTCATGTACCTAACTAACGTTACCATTACGAGTCATGTACCTAGCTAACGTTACAATTTAGAGTCATGTACCTAGCTAACATTACCATTACGAGTCACGTACCTAACTAACGTTACCATTATGAGTCATGTACCTAGCTAACGTTACCATTACGAGTCATGTACCTAACGTTACCATTACGAGTCACATACCTAACGTTACCATTACGAGTCACATACCTAACGTTACCATTACGAGTCATGTACCTAGCTAACGTTACCATTACGAGTCATGTACCTAGCTAACGTTACCATTACGAGTCATGTACCTAACTAATGTTACCATTACGAGTCACGTACCTAGCTAACGTTACCATTACGAGTCGTGTACCTAGCTAATGTTACCATTACGAGTCATGCACCTAGCTAACGTTACCATTACGAGTCATGTACCTAGCTAACGTTACCATTACGAGTCATGTACCTAGCTAACGTTACCATTTAGAGTCATGTACCTAGCTAACGTTACCATTACGAGTCATGTACCTAGCTAACGTTACCATTACGAGTCATGTACCTAGCTAACGTTACCATTTAGAGTCATGTACCTAGCTAACGTTACCATTACGAGTCATGTACCTAGCTAACGTTACCATTACGAGTCATGTACCTAGCTAACGTTACCATTACGAGTCATGCACCTTTGAATCCTGACTAGTTTGGCTGAGACTGCTGATTGGTTGGTGTACAGGAAGGAATGTTCAGACTAGATTCTTACCTTGTCTTTGATCTTTCTCCATGGCAACTGTCCAACCATGAACTCCACCAGCATGTAGAAGAGGGACCACAGGTCGTCATGCCGACCCATCTCCTTGTTCTTGTGTGCGTTGACGGACGCATAGCGGACTGTGCCTCTGAACCCTGCTACTGGGCGAGGCTGGGGGAGAGAGAGAGACTTCACATCATGTTGCTGTACGACTAACATGGTAGAACGCTGCTACTGGGCGAGGCTGGGGGAAAGAGAGAGACTTCACATCATGTTGCTGTACGACTAACATGGTAGAACGCTGCTACTGGGAGAGGCTGGGGGAGAGAGAGAGACTTCACATCATGTTGCTGTACGACTAACATGGTAGAACGCTGCTACTGGGCGAGGCTGGGGGAGAGAGAGAGACTTCACATCATGTTGCTGTACGACTAACATGGTAGAACGCTGATACTGGGAGAGGCTGGGGGAGAGAGAGAGACTTCACATCATGTTGCTGTACGACTAACATGGTAGAACGCTGCTACTGGGAGAGGCTGGGGGAGAGAGAGAGACTTCACATCATGTTGCTGTACGACTAACATGGTAGAACGCTGCTACTGGGAGAGGCTGGGGGAGAGAGAGAGACTTCACATCATGTTGCTGTACGACTAACATGGTAGAACGCTGCTACTGGGAGAGGCTGGGGGAGAGAGAGAGACTTCACATCATGTTGCTGTACGACTAACATGGTAGAACGCTGCTACTGGGCGAGGCTGGGGGAGAGAGAGAGACTTCACATCATGTTGCTGTACGACTAACATGGTAGAACGCTGCTACTGGGAGAGGCTGGGGGAGAGAGAGAGACTTCACATCATGTTGCTGTACGACTAACATGGTAGAACGCTGCTACTGGGCGAGGCTGGGGGAGAGAGAGAGACTTCACATCATGTTGCTGTACGACTAACATGGTAGAACGCTGCTACTGGGCGAGGCTGGGGGAGAGAGAGAGACTTCACATCATGTTGCTGTACGACTAACATGGTAGAACGCTGCTACTGGGAGAGGCTGGGGGAGAGAGAGAGACTTCACATCATGTTGCTGTATGACTAACATGGTAGAACGCTGCTACTCGGAGAGGCTGGGGGAGAGAGAGAGACTTCACATCATGTTGCTGTACGACTAACATGGTAGAACGCTGCTACTGGGCGAGGCTGGGGGAGAGAGAGAGACTTCACATCATGTTGCTGTACGACTAACATGGTAGAACGCTGCTACTGGGCGAGGCTGGGGGAGAGAGAGAGACTTCACATCATGTTGCTGTACGACTAACATGGTAGAACGCTGCTACTGGGCGAGGCTGGGGGAGAGAGAGAGACTTCACATCATGTTGCTGTACGACTAACATGGTAGAACGCTGCTACTGGCCGAGGCTGGGGGAGAGAGAGAGACTTCACATCATGTTGCTGTACGACTAACATGGTAGAACGCTGCTACTGGGAGAGGCTGGGGGAGAGAGAGAGACTTCACATCATGTTGCTGTACGACTAACATGGTAGAACGCTGCTACTGGGCGAGGCTGGGGGAGAGAGAGAGACTTCACATCATGTTGCTGTACGACTAACATGGTAGAACGCTGCTACTGGGAGAGGCTGGGGGAGAGAGAGAGACTTCACATCATGCTGCTGTACGACTAACATGGTAGAACGCTGCTACTGGCCGAGGCTGGGGGAGAGAGAGAGACTTCACATCATGTTGCTGTACGACTAACATGGTAGAACGCTGCTACTGGCCGAGGCTGGGGGAGAGAGAGAGACTTCACATCATGTTGCTGTACGACTAACATGGTAGAACGCTGCTACTGGGAGAGGCTGGGGGAGAGAGAGAGACTTCACATCATGTTGCTGTACGACTAACATGGTAGAACGCTGCTACTGGGCGAGGCTGGGGGAGAGAGAGAGACTTCACATCATGTTGCTGTACGACTAACATGGTAGAACGCTGCTACTGGCCGAGGCTGAGGGAGAGAGAGAGACTTCACATCATGTTGCTGTATGACTAACATGGTAGAACGCTGCTACTGGGCGAGGCTGGGGGAGAGAGAGAGACTTCACATCATGTTGCTGTACGACTAACATGGTAGAACGCTGCTACTGGCCGAGGCTGGGGGAGAGAGAGAGACTTCACATCATGCTGCTGTACGACTAACATGGTAGAACGCTGCTACTGGCCGAGGCTGGGGGAGAGAGAGAGACTTCACATCATGTTGCTGTACGACTAACATGGTAGAACGCTGCTACTGGGCGAGGCTGGGGGAGAGAGAGAGACTTCACATCATGCTGCTGTACGACTAACATGGTAGAACGCTGCTACTGGGAGAGGCTGGGGGAGAGAGAGAGACTTCACATCATGCTGCTGTACGACTAACATGGTAGAACGCTGCTACTGGGAGAGGCTGGGGGAGAGAGAGAGACTTCACATCATGCTGCTGTACGACTAACATGGTAGAACGCTGCTACTGGGCGAGGCTGGGGGAGAGAGAGAGACTTCACATCATGCTGCTGTACGACTAACATGGTAGAACCTTACACGACAATAGCACACAAACAGACATGACCAGTCTGTTTGAAGCCTATTCCCAGACTAAAAAAGCTATTTCAATTTAGATTCACCATTAAGCAAGCTTTTTAGTCTAGTACTAAGCTTAATATGTGTCCGGGAAACCGGAACACAGTGTCTAACCACACATGTGGACAGACACTTACCGGTCGGACCTCTTGGCAGGAGTTAGTGAACTGGCGTGCAAGGCCAAAGTCCAGCATGTAGCAGGTCCTACAGGTACTGGGGAACCGACCCATGGCAAAGTTGGACTAGGAGAGAGAGAAGGTGAAGAAGAAGAGAGATAGAGATAAAGAAAAAGAGAGGAAGGATTTTAATAGCAACTATCATAGTCTGATTCTTGTCACTTTCACAGAAAGAAAATGTCAAATTACTGATGATGATCTCCTCATTCAAAAAGGATAGTCCCTAAGCATACACACACACACACACTCTCCACCCTCACACACACACACACACTCCACCCTCACACACACACACACTCCACCCTCACACACACACACACACACACACACACACACACACACACACACTCCACCCTCACACACACACACACACACACACACACACACACACACACACACTCCACCCTCACACACACACACACACACACACACACACACACACACACACACACACACACACATATCACACACACACACACACACACACACACACACACACACACACACACACACACACACACACACACACACACACACACACACACACACACACGCTCCACCCTCACACACACTCCACCCTCACACACACACACACACACACACATACTCCACCCTCACACACACACACACACTCTCCACCCTCACACACACACTCTCCACCCTCACACACACACACACTCCACCCTCACACACACACACTCCACCCTCACACACACACTCCCCCCTCACACACACACTCCCCCCTCACACACACTCCACCCTCACACACACACACTCCACCCTCACACACACACACACTCCACCCTCACACACACACTCCACCCTCACACACACACTCCACCCTCACACACACACACTCCACCCTCACACACACACTCCCCCCTCACACACACACTCCCCCCTCACACACACTCCACCCTCACACACACACACACACTCCACCCTCACACACACACACACTTCACCCTCACACACACACACACTCCACCCTCACACACACACACTCCACCCTCACACACACACTCCACCCTCACACACACACTCCCTGCCTGTCTCACCGGTTTGATGTCTCTGTGCAGGAAGCCAACAGAGTGGATGCTCTCTATAGCTTCTAGTGTCTGTCGTCCCAGTCTCAGGGTAGTGCTGACTGTAAACGTGCCCCGCGTCATACTGCGCCTCAGCTCTGCCAGGTTACGCCCCTGAAAAACACACCACCCACGTAGCCTACAGAATCACTCCACACACTTCACACTTAGTCACATCAGCTCACTGACATCGCTATAGAGAATTAGAGACGTTTAAACAGGCCCATCCTTACCTGAAGCTCCATCACCACATAGTTGAAGCGGTCATTGCGGCCGCATCCAACAAAGCGACACACGTGTTCTTTACCTGGACGATACAATAGAACATAGCATCCTTTATGACATAGTATAATCACATTCCACTGTGCTCCAGTGTCCTCCCCCATCCAGGCCAGCCAAGCCTGCCTCTGGTCCTACTGCTTTATGGTCTGTGAGTGTGGTCGTGTGTGAGAGTGTGTGTGCATGTCTCAGGGAACCCTGCTTCAGAGCCAGACTCCAGCCAGCAGCCACACCCCAGAGCCCTTCTACACACACAGCAGCACAGACCAGGGAGCTACCCCACTTTACTCTCCCATACACTCATTCTCTCACTCCATTTTCAACCTCATCTTCACTCTTTCTCGTCCCCTTCCCAGCATCATCATAATTGACGGCATGCAAATGCTTGAAAAGCGTGAGTGGGGCTAGGCCTACCATACATGTTTTTTTCACCCCTAAGAAAAGCTTATCTTAAAGGTCCAATGCAGCCGTTTTTATCTCAAAATCAAATAATTTCTGGGTAACAATTAATTACTTTACTGTGAATGTTTTCAATTAAAATGGCCAAAAATAAACTAAAATAGCTTCTTAGCAAAGATAAATTTCTCAAGCAAGAATTTTGAAAGGACTGTTTAGAAGTGGTCTCAGTGGAAGGGAAAAACTGAAAACTATCTGTTATTGGCAGAGGAACTCGGAACTCTTTCATATTGGTCTATTAATTAACTGAGGTCACCAGTCAGTCCAAAACTCCATCCCACCAAAAAAGGCTGAAATTACAGGCAGTCTTTTCAAACAGCTCTTATACCAAAAGAGCATTATCATCATTTTCACAATATTTTCTCCAACCTCATCGTGTGGAAATATATATAAAACACAGGAATTGTGTTTTTGACTGCACTGGGCCTTTAAGCCGTTTGATGAGAAAAATAGAGTAGAGGAGACATGTTGGGGGATTAGGAGGAGACATGTTGGGGGATGGGAGGAGACATGTTGGGGGATGGGAGGAGACATGTTGGGGGATGGGAGGAGACATGTTGGGGGATGGGAGGAGACATATTGGGGGAAGGGAAGAGACATGTTGGGGGATTAGGAGGAGACATGTTGGGGGAGGGGAGGAGACATGTTGGGGGATGGGAGGAGACATGTTGGGGGATGGGAGGAGACATGTTGGGGGATGGGAGGAGACATGTTGGGGGATGGGAGGAGACATATTGGGGGATGGCAGGATACATATTGGGGGATGGGAGGAGACATATTGGGGGATGGGAGGAGACATGTTGGGGGATGGGAGGAGACATGTTGGGGGATGGGAGGAGACATGTTGGGGGATGGGAGGAGACATGTTGGGGGATGGGAGGAGACATGTTGGGGGATGGGAGGAGACATGTTGGGGGATGGGAGGAGACATGTTGGGGGATGGGAGGAGACATGTTGGGGGATGGGAGGAGACATATTGGGGGATGGGAGGAGACATATTGGGGGATGGGAGGAGACATGTTGGGGGATGGGAGGAGACATGTTGGGGGATGGGAGAAGACATGTTGGGGGATTAGGAGGAGACATGTTGGGGGATGGGAGGAGACATGTTGGGGGATGGGAGGAGACATGTTGGGGGATGGGAGGAGACATGTTGGGGGATGGGAGGAGACATATTGGGGGATGGCAGGAGACATGTTGGGGGATGGGAGGAGACATATTGGGGGATGGGAGGAGACATGTTGGGGGATGGGAGGAGACATGTTGGGGGATGGGAGGAGACATGTTGGGGGATGGGAGGAGACATGTTGGGGGATGGGAGGAGACATGTTGGGGGATGGGAGGAGACATGTTGGGGGATGGGAGGAGACATATTGGGGGATGGGAGGAGACATATTGGGGGATGGGAGGAGACATGTTGGGGGATGGGAGGAGACATGTTGGGGGATGGGAGGAGACATATTGGGGGATGGGAGGAGACATGTTGGGGGATGGGAGGAGACATATTGGGGGAGACATGTTGGGGGATGGGAGGAGACATGTTGGGGGATGGGAGGATGGGAAGAGACATTTTGGGGGATGGGAGGATACATGTTGAGGGATGGGAGGATGGGAAGAGACATTTTAGGGGATGGGAGGATGGGAGGAGACATGTTGGGGGACAGGAGACATGTTGGGGGATGGAAGGAGACATGTTGGGGGATTAGGAGGATACATGTTGGGGGATGGGAGGAGACATGTTGGGGAAGTTGGGGGATGGGAGGAGACATTTTGGGGGATGGGAGGAGACATTTTGGGGGACGGGAGGAGGTATTGCAGGTATTGCAGGTATCAAAGTCAAAACTTTTATTTCCGCCTAACAACCTAGTAATTACGCCTCTGCCCTATATCCAGACATAGTCCCACTCTGCTCTCTACCCCGACATAGTCCCACTCTGCTCTCTACCCCGACATAGTCCCACTCGGCCCTCTACCCAGACATAGCCCCACTCTGCCCTCTACCCAGACATAGTCCCACTCTGCTCTCTACCCCCACTATGCCCTCTACCCAGACATAGCCCCACTCTGCTCTCTACCCCGACATAGTCCCACTCTGCTCTCTACCCAGACATAGTCCCACTCTGCTCTCTACCCAGACATAGTCCCACTCTGCTCTCTACCCAGACATAGTCCCACTCTGCTCTCTACCCAGACATAGTCCCACTCTGCTCTCTACCCAGACATAGTCCCACTCTGCTCTCTACCCAGACATAGTCCCACTCTGCTCTCTACCCCGACATAGCCCCACTCTGCTCTCTACCCAGACATAGTCCCACTCTGCTCTCTACCCAGACATAGCCCCACTCTGCTCTCTACCCCGACATAGTCCCACTCTGCTCTCTACCCAGACATAGCCCCACTCTGCTCTCTACCCCGACATAGCCCCACTCTGCTCTCTACCCCGACATAGCCCCACTCTGCTCTCTACCCCGACATAGCCCCACTCTGCTCTCTACCCCGACATAGTCCCACTCTGCTCTCTACCCCGACATAGTCCCACTCTGCTCTCTACCCAGACATAGCCCCACTCTGCTCTCTACCCCGACATAGTCCCACTCTGCTCTCTACCCCGACATAGTCCCACTCTACCCTCTACCCAGACATAGTCCCACTCTACCCTCTACCCCAACATAGCCCCACTCTGCCCTCTACCCCGACATAGCCCCACTCTGCCCTCTACCCCCACTCTGCTCTCTACCCCGACATAGTCCCACTCTGCTCTCTACCCCGACATAGTCCCACTCTACCCTCTACCCAGACATAGTCCCACTCAACCCTCTACCCCAACATAGCCCCACTCTGCTCTCTACCCCCACTCTGCCCTCTACCCCGACATAGTCCCACTCTGCTCTCTACCCCGACATAGTCCCACTCTGCTCTCTACCCCCACTCTGCCCTCTACCCCGACATAGTCCCACTCTGCTCTCTACCCCGACATAGTCCCACTCTGCCCTCTACCCCCACTCTGCTCTCTACCCCGACATAGTCCCACTCTGCTCTCTACCCTGACATAGTCCCACTCTGCTCTCTACCCCGACATAGCCCCACTCTGACCTCTACCCCGACATAGTCCCACTCTGCTCTCTACCCCGACATAGTCCCACTCTGCTCTCTACCCCGACATAGTCCCACTCTGCCCTCTACCCCGACATAGTCCCACTCTGCCCTCTACCCCGACATAGTCCCACTCTGCCCTCTACCCAGACATAGTCCCACTCTGCCCTCTACCCCGACATAGTCCCACTCTGTTCTCTACCCAGACATAGTCCCACTCTGCCCTCTACCCCGACATAGTCCCACTCTACCCTCTACCCCCACTCTGCTCTCTACCCAGACATAGTCCCACTCTGCTCTCTACCCAGACATAGTCCCACTCTACCCTCTACCCAGACATAGTCCCACTCTGTTCTCTACCCAGACATAGTCCCACTCTGCCCTCTACCCAGACATAGTCCCACTCTGCCCTCTACCCCCACTCTGCTCTCTACCCAGACATAGTCCCACTCTGCTCTCTACCCAGACATAGTCCCACTCTACCCTCTACCCCGACATAGTCCCACTCTACCCTCTACCCTGACATAGTCCCACTCTGCCCTCTACCCCGACATAGTCCCACTCTACCCTCTACCCCGACATAGTCCCACTCTGCTCTCTACCCAGACATAGTCCCACTCTACCCTCTACCCCGACATAGTCCCACTCTACCCTCTACCCCGACATAGTCCCACTCTGCTCTCTACCCAGACATAGTCCCACTCTGCTCTCTACCCAGACATAGTCCCACTCTACCCTCTACCCCGACATAGTCCCACTCTGCCCTCTACCCCGACATAGTCCCACTCTGCCCTCTACCCCGACATAGCCCCACTCTGCTCTCTACCCCGACATAGTCCCACTCTGCCCTCTACCCCGACATAGTCCCACTCTGCCCTCTACCCTGACATCGTCCCACTCTGCCCTCTACCCCGACATAGTCCCACTCTGCTCTCTACCCCGACATAGTCCCACTCTGCCCTCTACCCTGACATAGTCCCACTCTGCCCTCTACCCCGACATAGTCCCACTCTGCCCTCTACCCCGACATAGTCCCACTCTGCCCTCTACCCCGACATAGTCCCACTCTGCCCTCTACCCCCACTCTGCTCTCTACCCCGACATAGTCCCACTCTGCTCTCTACCCCGACATAGTCCCACTCTGCCCTCTACCCGACATAGTCCCACTCTGCCCTCTACCCCGACATAGTCCCACTCTGCTCTCTACCCCGACATAGTCCCACTCTGCCCTCTACCCCGACATAGTCCCACTCTGCCCTCTACCCCAACATAGCCCCACTCTGCCCTCTACCCCGACATAGTCCCACTCTGCCCTCTACCCCGACATAGCCCCACTCTGCCCTCTACCCCGACATAGTCCCACTCTGCTCTCTACCCTGACATAGCCCCACTCTGCCCTCTACCCCGACATAGTCCCACTCTGCTCTCTACCCCGACATAGTCCCACTCTGCCCTCTACCCCGACATAGCCCCACTCTGCCCTCTACCCCGACATAGTCCCACTCTGCTCTCTACCCCGACATAGTCCCACTCTGCCCTCTACCCCGACATAGTCCCACTCTGCCCTCTACCCCGACATAGTCCCACTCTGCTCTCTACCCCGACATAGTCCCACTCTGCCCTCTACCCCGACATAGCCTCACTCTGCCCTCTACCCCGACATAGTCCCACTCTGCCCTCTACCCCGACATAGTCCCACTCTGCCCTCTACCCCGACATAGTCCCACTCTGCTCTCTACCCCGACATAGTCCCACTCTGCTCTCTACCCTGACATAGCCCCACTCTGCCCTCTACCCCGACATAGCCCCACTCTGCCCTCTACCCCGACATAGTCCCACTCTGCCCTCTACCCCGACATAGTCCCACTCTGCCCTCTACCCCGACATAGTCCCACTCTGCCCTCTACCCCTACATAGCCCCACTCTGCCCTCTACCCCGACATAGCCCCACTCTGCTCTCTACCCCGACATAGCCCCACTCTGCTCTCTACCCCGACATAGTCCCACTCTGCCCTCTACCCCGACATAGCCCCACTCTGCTCTCTACCTCGACATAGCCCCACTCTGCCCTCTACCCCGACATAGTCCCACTCTGCTCTCTACCCCTACATAGCCCCACTCTGCCCTCTACCCCGACATAGTCCCACTCTGCTCTCTACCCCGACATAGTCCCACTCTGCCCTCTACCCCGACATAGTCCCACTCTGCCCTCTACCCCGACATAGTCCCACTCTGCTCTCTACCCGACATAGTCCCACTCTGCCCTCTACCCCGACATAGTCCCACTCTGCTCTCTACCCCGACATAGCCCCACTCTGCCCTCTACCCCGACATAGTCCCACTCTGCCCTCTACCCCGACATAGTCCCACTCTGCTCTCTACCCCGACATAGCCCCACTCTGCCCTCTACCCCGACATAGTCCCACTCTGCTCTCTACCCCGACATAGCCCCACTCTGCCCTCTACCCCGACATAGTCCCACTCTGCTCTCTACCCCGACATAGTCCCACTCTGCCCTCTACCCCGACATAGTCCCACTCTGCTCTCTACCCCGACATAGCCCCACTCTGCCCTCTACCCCGACATAGCCCCACTCTGCCCTCTACCCCTACATAGTCCCACTCTGCTCTCTACCCCGACATAGCCCCACTCTGCCCTCTACCCCGACATAGTCCCACTCTGCTCTCTACCCCGACATAGCCCCACTCTGCCCTCTACCCCGACATAGTCCCACTCTGCTCTCTACCCCGACATAGCCCCACTCTGCTCTCTACCCCGACATAGTCCCACTCTGCTCTCTACCCCGACATAGTCCCACTCTGCCCTCTACCCCGACATAGCCCCACTCTGCTCTCTACCCCGACATAGCCCCACTCTGCCCTCTACCCCGACATAGTCCCACTCTGCTCTCTACCCCGACATAGTCCCACTCTGCTCTCTACCCCGACATAGTCCCACTCTGCCCTCTACCCCGACATAGTCCCACTCTGCCCTCTACCCCGACATAGTCCCACTCTGCCCTCTACCCCGACATAGTCCCACTCTGCCCTCTACCCCGACATAGCCCCACTCTGCTCTCTACCCCGACATAGTCCCACTCTGCTCTCTACCCCGACATAGTCCCACTCTGCTCTCTACCCCGACATAGTCCCACTCTGCCCTCTACCCCGACATAGCCCCACTCTGCTCTCTACCCCGACATAGCCCCACTCTGCCCTCTACCCCGACATAGTCCCACTCTGCTCTCTACCCCGACATAGTCCCACTCTGCTCTCTACCCCGACATAGTCCCACTCTGCCCTCTACCCCGACATAGTCCCACTCTGCCCTCTACCCCGACATAGCCCCACTCTGCCCTCTACCCCGACATAGCCCCACTCTGCTCTCTACCCCGACATAGCCCCACTCTGCTCTCTACCCCGACATAGTCCCACTCTGCTCTCTACCCCGACATAGTCCCACTCTGCTCTCTACCCCGACATAGCCCCACTCTGCTCTCTACCCCGACATAGCCCCACTCTGCTCTCTACCCCGACATAGTCCCACTCTGCTCTCTACCCCGACATAGTCCCACTCTGCTCTCTACCCCGACATAGTCCCACTCTGCTCTCTACCCCGACATAGTCCCACTCTGCCCTCTACCCCGACATAGTCCCACTCTGCCCTCTATCCCTACATAGCCCCACTCTGCTCTCTACCCCGACATAGTCCCACTCTGCCCTCTATCCCTACATAGCCCCACCCAAAACGTCCTTGATTTCTTTCTCTACATTACCCTTCAGAGTCAGCATATCCCTTTGCCTTATCGAGTAGTAGACCGTCAACCTTTAAGAAAATATACAACAATATAAATTCCATCTCTTGAGATTAAATTACGTTGAATGTGTACTTTGAAATGACTACTGGTCAGTTTAGGGCAGGGTGTTGGTTGAGTTTAGGGCAGGGGGTTGTGGTTGAGTTTAGGGCAGGGGGTTGTGGTTTAGTTTAGGGCAGGGGGTTGTGGTTTAGGGTAGGGCAGGGGGTTGTGGTTTAGGGTAGGGGGTTGTGGTTTAGTTTAGGGCAGGGCAGGGGGTTGGTTGAGTTTAGGGCAGGGGGTTGTGGTTTAGTTTAGGGCAGGGCAGGGGGTTGGTTGAGTTTAGGGCAGGGGGTTGTGGTTGAGTTTAGGGCAGGGGGTTGGTTGAGTTTAGGGTAGGGGGTTGTGGTTTAGTTTAGGGCAGGGGGTTGTGGTTTAGTTTAGGGTGGATGGGTTGTGGTTGAGTTTAGGGTAGGAGGGTTGTGGTTGAGTTTAGGGTAGGAGGGTTGTGGTTGAGTTTAGGGCAGGGGGTTGTGGTTGAGTTTAGGGTAGATGGGTTGTGGTTGAGTTTAGGGTAGGAGGGTTGTGGTTTGGTTTATGGTAGGAAGGTTGTGGTTTAGTTTAGGGTAGGAGGGTTGTGGTTTGGTTTAGGGCAGGAGGGTTGTGGTTTGGTTTATGGTAGGAGGGTTGTGGTTGAGTTTAGGGCAGGGGGTTGTGGTTTAGTTTAGGGTAGGAGGGTTGTGGTTTGGTTTATGGTAGGAGGGTTGTGGTTGAGTTTAGGGCAGGGGGTTGTGGTTGAGTTTAGGGTAGGAGGGTTGTGGTTGAGTTTAGGCCAGATGGTTGAGTTTAGGGCAGGTGATTGAGTTTAGGGCAGATGGTTGATGGTTGAGTTTAGAGGAGGCTTGTGGTTGAGTTCAGGGCAGGTGGTTGATGGTTGAGTTTAGGGCAGGTGATTGAGTGGTTGATGGTTGAGTTTAGGGCAGGTGGTTGATGGTTGAGTTTAGGGCAGATGGTTGAGTTTAGGGCAGGTGATTGAGTGGTTGATGGTTGCGATTAGGGCAGGTGGTTGGTTGAGTTTAAGGTAGGGGGTTGTGGTTGAGTTTAGGGCAGGGGGTTGTGGTTTAGTTTAGGGCAGGGGGTTGTGGTTTAGGGTAGGGCAGGGGGTTGTGGTTTAGGGTAGGGGGTTGTGGTTTAGTTTAGGACAGGGCAGGGGGTTGGTTGAGTTTAGGGCAGGGGGTTGTGGTTTAGTTTAGGGCAGGGCAGGGGGTTGGTTGAGTTTAGGGCAGGGGGTTGTGGTTTAGTTTAGGGCAGGGGGTTGGTTGAGTTTAGGGTAGGGGGTTGTGGTTTAGTTTAGGGCAGGGGGTTGTGGTTTAGTTTAGGGTGGATGGGTTGTGGTTGAGTTTAGGGTAGATGGGTTGTGGTTGAGTTTAGGAGGGTTGTGGTTTAGTTTAGGGCAGGAGGGTTGTGGTTTGGTTTAGGGCAGGAGGGTTGTGGTTTGGTTTATGGTAGGAGGGTTGTGGTTGAGTTTAGGGCAGGGGGTTGTGGTTTAGTTTAGGGTAGGAGGGTAGTGGTTTGGTTTATGGTAGGAGGGTTGTGGTTGAGTTTAGGGCAGGGGGTTGTGGTTTAGTTTAGGGTAGGAGGGTTGTGGTTGAGTTTAGGCCAGATGGTTGAGTTTAGGGCAGGTGATTGAGTTTAGGGCAGATGGTTGATGGTTGAGTTTAGATGAGGCTTGTGGTTGAGTTCAGGGCAGGTGGTTGATGGTTGAGTTTAGGGCAGGTGATTGAGTGGTTGATGGTTGAGTTTAGGGCAGGTGGTTGATGGTTGAGTTTAGGGCAGATGGTTGAGTTTAGGGAAGGTGATTGAGTGGTTGATGGTTGCGATTAGGGCAGGTGGTTGGTTGAGTTTAGGGTAGGGGGTTGTGGTTGAGTTTAGGGCAGGGGGTTGTGGTTTAGTTTAGGGCAGGGCAGGGGGTTGTGGTTTAGGGTAGGGCAGGGGGTTGTGGTTTAGGGTAGGGGGTTGTGGTTTAGTTTAGGGCAGGGCAGGGCAGGGGGTTGGTTGAGTTTAGGGCAGGGGGTTGTGGTTTAGTTTAGGGCAGGGCAGGGGGTTGGTTGAGTTTAGGGCAGGGGGTTGGTTGAGTTTAGGGTAGGGGGTTGTGGTTTAGTTTAGGGCAGGGGGTTGTGGTTTAGTTTAGGGTGGATGGGTTGTGGTTGAGTTTAGGGTAGATGGGTTGTGGTTGAGTTTAGGGTAGGAGGGTTGTGGTTTAGTTTAGGGCAGGAGGGTTGTGGTTTGGTTTAGGGCAGGAGGGTTGTGGTTTGGTTTATGGTAGGAGGGTTGTGGTTGAGTTTAGGGCAGGGGGTTGTGGTTTAGTTTAGGGTAGGAGGGTTGTGGTTTGGTTTATGGTAGGAGGGTTGTGGTTGAGTTTAGGGCAGGGGGTTGTGGTTTAGTTTAGGGTAGGAGGGTTGTGGTTGAGTTTAGGCCAGATGGTTGAGTTTAGGGCAGGTGATTGAGTTTAGGGCAGATGGTTGATGGTTGAGTTTAGAGGAGGCTTGTGGTTGAGTTCAGGGCAGGTGGTTGATGGTTGAGTTTAGGGCAGGTGGTTGAGTTTAGGGCAGGTGATTGAGTGGTTGATGGTTGCGATTAGGGCAGGTGGTTGGTTGAGTTTAGGGTAGGGGGTTGTGGTTTAGTTTAGGGCAGGGGGTTGTGGTTTAGTTTAGGGCAGGGGGTTGTGGTTTAGTTTAGGGCAGGGGGTTGTGGTTGAGTTTAGGGCAGGGGGTTGGTTGAGTTTAGGGCAGGGGGTTGGTTGAGTTTAGGGTGGATGGGTTGTGGTTGAGTTCAGGGTAGATGGGTTGTGGTTGAGTTTAGGGTAGGAGGGTTGTGGTTGAGTTTAGGGTAGGGTAGGAGGGTTGTGGTTTAGTTTAGGGCAGGAGGGTTGTGGTTTGGTTTATGGTAGGAGGGTTGTGGTTGAGTTTAGGGCAGGGGGTTGTGGTTTAGTTTAGGGTAGGAGGGTTGTGGTTTGGTTTATGGTAGGAGGGTTGTGGTTGAGTTTAGGGTAGGAGGGTTGTGGTTGAGTTTAGGCCAGATGGTTGAGTTTAGGGCAGGTGATTGAGTTTAGGGCAGATGGTTGATGGTTGAGTTTAGAGGAGGCTTGTGGTTGAGTTCAGGGCAGGTGGTTGATGGTTGAGTTTAGGGCAGGTGATTGATGGTTGAGTTTAGGGCAGATGGTTGAGTTTAGGGCAGGTGAATGAGTGGTTGATGGTTGCGATTAGGGCAGGTGGTTGATGGTTGAGTTTAGGGCAGGTGGTTGATAGTTGCGATTAGGGCAGGTGGTTGATGGTTGCGATTAGGGCAGGTGGTTGATAGTTGAGTTTAGGGCAGGTGGTTGATAGTTGCGATTAGGGCAGGTGGTTGATGGTTGCGATTAGGGAAGGTGGTTGATAGTTGCGATTAGGGAAGGTGGTTGATGGTTGCGATTAGGGAAGGTGGTTGATAGTTGCGATTAGGGCAGGTGGTTGATGGTTGCGATTAGGGCAGGTGGTTGATGGTTGCGATTAGGGCAGGTGATTGATGGTTGTGATTAGGGAAGGTGGCTGATGGTTGCGATTAGGGAAGGTGGTTGATGGTTGTGATTAGGGCAGGTGATTGAGTTTAGGGCAGATGGTTGATGGTTGAGTTTACGGCAGGTGGTTGATGGTTGAGTTTACGGCAGGTGGTTGATGGTTGCAATTAGGGCAGGTGGTTGATGGTTGCGATTGGGGCAGGTGGTTGATGGTTGCGATTAGGGAAGGTGGTTGATGGTTGTGATTAGGGCAGGTGGCTGATGGTTGCGATTAGGGCAGGTGGTTGATGGTTGAGTTTAGGGCAGGTGGTTGATGGTTGAGATTAGGGCAGGTGATTGATGGTTGAGTTTAGGGGGCAGAAGCCAGAGGGAAGGTTAAGTACATGTAATTGGGGTTTACCCTGGAGTTTCTTGAGGACAGCCACCTCCATCTTGAGGACCTGTTTAGGCTGCTGTGCTGACTCCACCTTCAGAGCAACACTGACCCTGGTCAGCAGGTCCAACGCCTCGTAGATCTCCCCAAAGCCACCGCCGCCTATCTTCTTTGTCTATACACACATCCCAAGGCAAAGCGTAATGTCATAATGTGGAAAACATAGGTTAGTAGATTATTTTATTTTTTTTATCTTCCCACCATCCAACCTTCCTCCCCCATTCCTAGACACATTTACATGTTTCTTCCTCTCTAATCAGTATCCACACACAAACACGAAAAACACACACACACACACAATTTTGTGTGACACAAGCAGCTCAACTCAAAGGGATTAGCAGTGGCAGATGTACATAACATCAGCTCCTCCGTCAGTGCTTGGGTTTAATCATTTCCTGGTATCACTTTTCTCCCGGGTAACCCAGTATTTCCCGCCAAAACTGGAAGTGTCATTCAGAAGCATTATAAAGCATATAAATGTGTCTGGATTTGATTGGAGCTTTGACCAGCATGACAATTCAAACATGATGCTACCTGAGGATGATGAGACATATATTAAATACATTTTATGAGCCCTACATTAACCACATTTAATGAGCCCAAGCCCAAAAAAGCCCAAATGATTGTGCCGTTATCCAATACATACATGATATATAGGCAGTGGTGGAAAAAGTATCCAATTGTCAAACTTGAGTAAAAGTATAGATACCTTAATATAAAGTTACTCAAGTAAAAATGAAAGTCACCCAGTAAAATACTACTTGAGTAAAAGTATTTGGTTTTATATATGCTTAAGTATCAAAAGTAAATGTAATTGATAAAATATGCTTAAGTATCAAAAGTAGAAGTAAAAGTATAAATAATAAAAAATTCCTTATATTAAGCTAAGCAGACAGCACCATTTTCTTGTTTTTAAAATGTACGGCTAGACATAGGCGCACTACAACACTCAGACATTACTTACAAAAGATACATTTGTGTTTAGTGAGTCTGCCGGACCATAGGCAGTAGGGATGACCACGTGTTTTGGGTTGTCAGGGAAAATGTATGGAGTAAAAAGTACAATATTTTCTGTGGGAATGTAGTGAAGTAAAAGTAAAACTTGTTAAAAATATGAATAGTAAAGTGAAGTACAGATACCCCAAAAACCTACTTAAGTAGTACTTTAAAGTATTTTTTACTTAAGTACTTTACACCACTGTATATAGGCTACTACACATTACGCACGACAGAGAAACATAAAAGCCCATAGATGTAGCTAGCTATATGCTCTCTTGGGTAAATAAAAGCAAATCTTTAAAAAAAAATGTTATCCCCTTTTCTCCCCAATTTTCGTGGTATCCAATCGCTAGTAATTACTATCTTGTCTCATCGCTACAACTCCCGTACGGGCTCGGGTCGAAAGCCACGCGTCCTCCGAAGCACAACCCAACCAAGCCGCACTGCTTCTTAACACAGCGCCTCCAACTCAGAAGCCAGCCGCACCAATGTGTCGGAGGAAACACCGTGCACCTGGCCCCCTTGGTTAGCGCGCACTGCGCCCGGCCCGCCACAGGAGTCGCTGGAGCGCGATGAGACAAGGATAACCCTACCGGCCAAACCCTCCCTAACCCGGACGACGCTAGGCCAATTGTGCGTCGCCCCACGGACCTCCCGGTCGCGGCCGGCTGCGACAGAGCCTGGGCGCGAACCCAGAGACTCTGGTGGCGCAGCTAGCACTGCGCCACCCGGGAGGCCGCGAATCTTTTTGAGTGTGAACTTTATTACTGTACTGTATCATATGGACTGGAATTACGCACATCGTTCAAACCATGATAAAGCAGGGAGAGAACATGCGATTCTGGTGCAGCACATGATGCCTACAAAGTTATAAGTATAGGCTAGCGAATTCGATTTTAATTTTGAAATATAATAGGGCCTATCTGTATAATTAGTAGGCTGACGCATATATAACCTTTCATAATATTATAAGTTTCATTGTCCTTATCTTCATCATTCTAATGACATCCTTGAATAATATAGGACTAGAATTACATGCAGAAGGCTTTCACTTATCTTCACGAAGATTAAACGGTTAGGGGTCTGAATAAATAACTACCGCCATCGCCCTACTTTCAAACTACCCAGGTGTTTTATTGGCTGCTGTATTTAACATTTAGCAAAAAAAGAGCTTACGTCCTTCTTCGAATAGTCTATTGGTATATGAAATGCCCCCAAAAATTATGTCCAGCAATGTCACGACTTCTACCGAAGATAACCCCTCTCCCTGTTCGGGCGGCGCTCGGCGTCGCCGGTTTACTAGCCGCCACCGATCCCTTTTTCCTTTTCTGGTTGTTTTGTCTGTGTTCATTTTCACACCTGGTTTCAATTGCGTTTATTTCTGTGTGTATATAGGGCACCTGTTACCTGCCTTATTTCGTGCGGGATTAAGCTTGTGTGTATTTGCGCTCGTTTATCTTTGATGCGTCTTGTTTTCGTTATTACGCACGTGTAGTCTAGTTTCGGAACTGAGTTTGTTCCTCCGTGCGTTTGGCACGAGTTTCTGTTTTGTTTTCACATTTTTTTGGCACTTGTATGTAGTGTCGGAACTGTGGTTGTTCCTCCGTGTGTTGGCACGAATTTCTGGGTCCGTGGGAGAGCGTAGTTTTGGATTTTCGTCTGTGGCAATTTTGTATTGATGGACTATATATATATATTATATATTAAACACGCTTCTCAGAAATCCCTGCTCTCCTGCGCCTGACTCCTACACCTCTCACTGAGACGCACCTTATCACAAGCAAGCTATTCTAGTCTAGCTTTCCCTGAAAGCGCAAGAGATGCAAGAAACACAGGCTATAAGTTTGAAGTTTATTATGCATAACCCATCATTAATTAGCTAAATATAAGGCTAATACTGCATTGAATGGATTACCTGAAAGAGGTAGTCTAGGACATCTATGACATCTGTATATAGGGCTATATGTCAATCTAGAACAGGGTTACCTATTTTGGATGCAATTTGAATGGAGTTGATGGAGATAGAGAAAGACTGAGAGAGATTGCTTGCGTGTGCACAGATTTAAAGCAACGATATTCGAGTGATAGGCTGTTTTAAAACTCTGCAGCTGCAATACATAAAAATTAAAAAAAAGTATTCTGTTAACTATTGTATGTGTGTTCTACTGAGGATGGGCCTCTGAGAGATAACACTGACAGAGGAGATGTATGATGTATTTTGGGTGATAAAACCTAAAGAGCATTCCAGAGCATGAGTTAATGTTTCTGTTCTATACCGTACCAGGGAGAGATGGCTTCAATTTGGAGTCGGAGGGCCAGACACTGGTCTCTATACAATGAAAACTGTTGACACAGCAGATACTGTCTGCTATGTATTATAGGTATCTTTCATACAAATCTTAACCTTATGATCCATTCTATATATCTGTTGTTCGTCATGTAGGTTGAAAGGGGTGTATCTTGGCTATAAAATAGCTTTGTACTTTTATCTCGGGGCTCTCAACGAATCATTTGACCGTGAATCGTCGACCAGCCATGACCAGCCATCATTATCGTAGAGCACTCAATCGATTCACTTTATATGTGTGTTGTTTTGACCTGCTTCCTTATTAATAAGTGATGCAATATTTAGTTTTAGTATAACTCTGACTTGTGTGATAAGTTTGTCTCTCATTTGATAGTAAAGAAATTAACCACCACATTTGGCGACAAGGATGGGATGTGATTCTTCACTTGGTGACCGCTCCTGATGACCTGGGTAAATGGTGCACGAGGGATCCCTCAAACTTGGGATCTCAGGAAGACCACACTTCGGGAACGAAGCAGATGGACCCACCTTTGATCTGAGAGGCAGCGAGCCGAGTGGATACCACATCTCGAACTTCGTTTTAATTTTTAAATGGTGAGCGAAACACACCTGAAGATACATTTTTAAGAAAAGCCTCTGTTACGTAGGCTCTGAGTGTGTATTCCTGTGTGAGGGGGGCACCTTGGAGGCGTAAACAGGGCCGGGTCAGTGGAGGATGATCTGAGAGTTAGTCGACTCAAAGACACCTATCATTGGTCGGGTTGCGGGCGACCTAGAGCCGTCCTGACACTGAATTGATCACAGTGGGGATTGGTGCAGTCTGTAGGGGTGAGGGGCCAGGGTGACTGTGGGTTCTGTGTGAAGCACGGTACCTGGTGAAACCCTATTGGAAGAAGGACCTCATTCTGAAAAGTGTCTGTGAGACCTTCTAAGTGATCCTCAGAAGTGGTGAATTCCAATTATTTTAAATGTGCTAGCCAGGTATGCCCTGGGTTTGGGAATTTAGCGTTAAATATCTAGAATCTGTGTGAACTAGTTTTGGCCATTTATGATATAGTATAAGATAGTAAGGTGCACCTGTACTTGTTTTAAACCTGTAATTGTTTTAAACCTGTACCCCATTTTACAAGTATTGAAATATGTAAATGTATGAGTTGCATTATCCTAGGAACTAATTAGAAATTAGAAAATATTCCTGCAGGTTAAAATATTGTTCAAAAACAACTAATTGATTAGGTATGTTTGAGAATAGCATTGTGTGACTGATATGAGAGTTGTGTGAATATGGAAATGAGTCTTAATCTGACGTTCGGATAGTAACATATAGAAATATGCTTAACCAGATGATTGAAATTTGGATAATAAGCTTTGATATAACGTTCTCTTGGGGTTCCGTTCCTTCACTGCCCGTCATAGAAGATCACGGGGTGGTATTATTGAGAGCGGGATGATATTTTAGAAAGCAGCGCACGGTCTATAGTTCCTCAGAGGCTTGATTTTGCCGTGGTCTCTGGGAGGTTAGAGAACCGTTGAGGATCCCATGGTCATTGTCGGGAAACAAACGTTTATTTTTGGTTCTGATGGGAGTATGTTTGGAGAGCTGCTTCGTAGCTGTGGAGAGTCCTTGAAAAAGCTAATGGAATGGTTGTCGTGAGCACCTAAGAATTTCTTATGTTTTATATGGATTCTGTGAATATATGAAAATATGATCAATTGTATGTGTGTATAATCGATTACTAAAGATTTGATCAAGTAATTCTGGGAATATATTTATGCCCAAACAGTTCAAGCTTCTACTTTTAAAGATCCATCTTTCCAGAAATAAGTCCCTCACTGTTGCCGCTTGTCATAGACCCACCTCAGCTCCCATCTGTGCCCTGGACACCATATGTGAATTGATTGCCCCCCATCTATCGTCAGAGTTCAAACTGTTAGGTGAATTTGGATATGCATAACACCCCGGCCGTCCTACAATCTAAGCTAGATGCCCTCAATCTCACACAAATCATCAAGGAACCTACCAGGTACAACCCCAAATCCGTAAACATGGTCACCCTCATAGACATTATCCTGACCAACTTCCCCTCTAAATACACCTCTGCTGTTTTCAACCAGGATCTCAGCGATCACTGCCTCATTGCCTGTGTCTGTTATGGGTCCTCGGTCAAACGACCACCCCTCATCACTGTCAAACGCTCCCTAAAACACTTCTGCGAGCAGGCCTTCTAATCGACCTGGCCAGGGTTTCCTGGAAGGATATTGACCTCATCCCGTCAGTAGAGGAGGCCTGGTTGTTCTTTAAAAGTGCTTTCCTCACCATCTTAAATAAGCATGGAGAATAAGAGTACCTCCTCCCAGCTGCCCACTGCACTGAGACTAGGAATATATCTACGATAATCGAGAATTTCAATAAGCATTTCTCTACGGCTGGTCATGCTCTCCACCTGGCTACCCCTACCCCGGCCAACAGCTTTGCACCCTCCGCAGCAACTGTCCCAAGCCCCCCCGCTTCTCCTTCACCCAAATCTAGACAGCTGATGTTCTGAAAGAGCTGCAAAATCTGGATCCCGACAAATCAGCTGGGCTAGACAATCTGGACCCTCTCTTCCTAAAATGGTCCGCCGCCATTGTTGCAACCCCTATTCCTGGTCTGTTCAACCTCTCTTTCGTATCGTCTGAGATTCCTAAAGATTGGAAAGCTGCCGCGGTCATCCCCCTCTTCAAAGTGGGAGACACTCTAGACCCAAACTGTTATAGACCTATATCCATCCTGCCCTGCCTTTCTAAAAGTCTTCGAAAGCCAAGTGAACAAACAGATCACCAAACAGTTCAAATCCCACCGTACCTTCTCCGCTATGCAATCTGGTCTCCAAGCTGGTCACGGGTGCACCTCAGCCACGCTCAAGGTCCTAAACGATATGATAACCGCCATCGATAAAAGACAGTACTGTGCACCCGTCTTCATCGACCTGGCCAAGGCTTTCGACTCTGACAATCACCGTATTCTTATCGGAAGACTCAACAGCCTTGGTTTCTCTAATGACTGCCTTGCCTGGTTCACTAACTACTTCTCAGATAGAGTTTAGTGTGTCAAATCGGAGGGCCTGTTGTCCGGACCTCTGGCAGTCTCTATGGGGGTGCCACAGGGTTCAATTCTCGGACTGACTCTTTTCTCTTTATATATCAATGATGTCGCTCTTGCTGTGGGTGATTCTTTGATCCACCTCTACGCAGACGACACCATTCTGTATACATCTGGCCCTTCTTTGGACACTGTGTTAACAAACCTCCAAACGATCTTCAACGCCATACAACACTCCTTCCATGGCCTCAAACTGCTCTTAAATCCTCCAACACTCTACTCAGCAAATTGGATGCAGTCTATCACAGTGCCATCCGTTTTGTCACCAAAGCCTCGTATACTACTCACCACTGTAACCTGTATGCTCTCGTTGGCTGGTCCTCGCTACATATTCGTCGCCAAACCCACTGACTCCAGGTCATCTATAAGTCTTTGCTAGGTAAAGCTCCGCCTTATCTCAGCTCACTGGTCACCATAGCAACACCCACCCGTAGCACGCGCTCCAGCAGGTATATTTCACTGGTCATCCATCCCCAAAGCCAACACGTCCTTTGGCCGCCTTTTGTTCCAGTTCTCTGCTGCCAATGACTGGAACGAATTGCAAAAATCACTGAAGTTGGAGACTTGCATCTCCCTCTCTAACTTTAAGCGTCAGCTGTCAGAGCAGCTTACCGATCGCTGCAGCTGTACACAGCCAATCTGTAAATAGCCCATCCAACCAACTACCTTCCCTCATCCCCATATTTGTTTTTCTGCTCTTTTACACACCAGTATTTCTACTTGCACATCCTCATCTGCATGCAGTGTAAATTGCTAAATTGTAATTACTTCGCCACTATTGGCCTATTTATTGCCTTACTTAATTTTGCACACACTGCATACAGATTTTTCTGTTGTGTTAGACTGTACGTTTGTTTATTTTTATTTTACCTTTATTTAACCAGGTAGGCCAGTTGAGAACAAGGTCTCATTTACAACTGCGACCTGGCCAAGATAAAGCAAAGCAGTGCGACAAAATCAACAACACAGAGTTACACATTGGGCGGCAGGGTAGCCTAGTGGTTAGAGCGTTGGACTAGTAACTAAAAGGTTGCAAGCTCCCCGAGCTGACAAGGTACAAATCTGTCGTTCTGCCCCTGAACTGGAAGTTAACCCACTAGGCCGTCATTGAAAATAAGAATTTGTTCTTAACTGACTTGCCTAGTTAAATAAAGGTGAAATATATAATATATAGTTTGTAAATGATGTCTGAGTGTTGGAGTGTGCCCCTGGCTACACCTAAATAAATAAAAATAAGAACAATGTGCCCACTAGTTTGCTTAATATAAGGAATTTGAAATGATTCATACTTTTACTTTTGATACTTAAGTATGTTTTAGCAATTACATTTACTTTTGATACCTAAGTATATTTCAAACCAAATACTTTTAGACTTTTACTCAACTAGTATTTTACTGGGTGACTTTCACTTTTACTTGAGTCCATTTCTATTAAAGAATCTTTACAATTGGTTACTTTTTATACACACGCGCACACACACAGACACACACACGCACGCACGCACGCACGCACGCACGCACGCACGCACGCACGCACGCACGCACGCACGCACGCACGCACGCACGCACGCACGCACGCACGCACGCACGCACGCACGCACACACACACACACACACACACACACACACACACACACACACACACACACACACACACACACACACACACACACACACACTTACCACTTTCCATCGTTCCTTGACCAGGACAAGCACAGTGAGGATGTCAGCTTGGTCCGTCGCTGCAGCACTCATCCCGCCAGACTGCTGCTCACTGTGGTTCTTCCTCTGCTACCACTCCTGCTAACTACCACCAGCCGTATTAGATTGAGCCGGGCATCAGGTCCCTGTAGAGACCTAAACAACAGGCCCAGGAGAGAGGCAGAACACACATAAGACTACCACCACCACCACAATATACTGTGGTCTGTTGAATATAATAATGAATATAATGAACTCTAATTATTGAAGTATCTGTAAGTATCTCTGGATAAGAGTGTCAGCTAAATGACAAAAATGTACTGTATGGAAAGTTCCAACCCTTTAGACATAGCTTTGATTGAGGCTCCTCAACACAGGGTTAACATCAAATCAAATGTATTTGTCACATGGACCGAGTACAACAGGTGTACATCTGTTGTTGATGTAAAGTACTATATACACAGGGGTTAAAGCTAAAACAAATCCCATGACTGAAACTTAAGTCGATCTCTGATTGATTGTCTGGGGCCATGTTAACCTCCTCTTTCATGTCAGAAAGTCCTGACCATCATGCTTTTAGGGAAAGCGGATAATTTCGTACATGTATTAAACTGCGAGTTTGATCAATTCCAGTCCCCTTGCTTAGAGGGTATGGTGTCCTCCCCAGGATCATTTTTATGTAGAAAGACTGAAATGCTCAATTTAACCTCTTAAATGTAAAGTCCCCATATTTGGGGACCCTATTAGATGTTTTTATTCAATTCAGTCTGGTATGAGAACGGTAGCCCCTATCTGCAAAAGCAGGGTATCTGCGGAAAGCTGAGTATCTTGGCTATTGGTCTGTGCCAAAAAAATATTTGGTATAACTTACTACCATATATGGGCATAAGAATGTATAAGGGCAGGCTGAGCCGATTACTTAATTTCAAGATGGCTGCTACCTACATTCCGGTTAGCGTTGTGGAGCATAAACAAAATAAACACGGAATATGTTGATTCACACCGAAAGCCAGCCACAGATCATGAGGATATCTTATTTGTCTGCCTGTGACCTACCGTTATTGATCACCAGCCCGAGAGTCAAAATTTTTATTTTACACGTTTTCATCAAACAGCAAATGTCTTACAAGGTAAACTTCTATTTGGACTGTGTTTGAGTTATACAGTTGAAGTTGGAAGTTTACATATACTTAGGTTGGAGTTATTAAAACTCGTTTTTCAACCACTCCACAAATTTCTTGTTAACAAACTATAGTTTTGGCAAGTCGGTTAGTACATCTACTTTGTGCATGACACAAGTCATTTTTCCAACAATTGTTTACAGACAGATTATTTAACTTATAATTCACTGTATTACAATTCCAGTGGGTCAGAAGTTTCCATACACTAAGTTGACTGTGCCTTTAAACAGCTTGGAAAATTCCAGAAAATTATGTCATGGCTTTAGAAGCTTCTGATAGGCTAATTGACATCATTTGAGTCAATTGGAGGTGTACCTGTGGATGTATTTCAAGGCCTACCTTCAAACTCAGTGCCTCTTTGCTTGACATCATGGGAAAATCAAAATAAATCAGCCAGACCTCAGAAAAGAAATGTGGACCTCCACAAGTCTGGTTCATCCTTGGGAGCAATTTCCAAACGCCTGAAGGTACCACGTTCATCTGTACAAACAATAGTATGTCGACATAACCTGAAAAAACGTTCAGCAAGGAAGAAGCCACTCCTTCAAAACCACCATAAAAAAGCCAGACTACGGTTTGCGACTGCACATGGGGACAAAGATCGTGCTTTTTGGAGAAATGTGCTCTGGTCTGATGAAACAAAAATAGAACTGTTTGGCCATAATGACCATTGTTATGTTTGGAGGAAAAAGGGGGAGGCTTGCAAGCCGAAGAACACCATCCCAACCATGAAGCACGGGGGTTGTAGGGTGCTTTGCTGCAGGAGGGTCTGGAGCACTTGACAAAATAGATGGCATCATGCGGGAGGAAAATGATGTGGATATATTGAAGCAACATCTCAAGACATCAGTCAGGAAGTTAAAACTTGGTCGCAAATGGGTCTTCCAAATGGACAATGACCCCAAGCATACTTCCAAAGTTGTGGCAAAATGGCTTAAGGACAACAAAGTCAAGGTATTGGAGTGGCCATCACAAAGCCCTGACCTCAATCCTATAGAAAATGTGTGGGCTGAACTGAAAAAGCATGTGCAAGCAAGGAGGCCTACAAACCTGACTCAGTTACACAAGCTCTGTGAGGAGGAATGGGCCAAAATTCATCCAACTTATTGTGGGAAGCTTGTGGAAGGCTACCCAAAACATTTGACCCAAGTTAAACAATTTAAAGGCAATGCTACCAAATACTAATTGAGTGTATGTGAACTTCTGACCCACTGGGAATGTGATGAAAGAAATAAAAGCTGAAATAAATCATTCTCTCTACTATTATTTTGACATTTCACATTCTTAAAATAAAGTGGCGATGCTAACTGACCTAAGACAGGGAATTTTTACTTGGATTAAATGTCAGAAATTGTGAAAAACTGAGTTTAAAAGTATTTGGCTAAGGTGTATATAAACTTTCGACTTCAACTGTAGCTACATCAACTGTAGCTATATCAAATGAATCCTTAGGTTGGTAGGAACAAATCTAGCCTATTGCCATGTTATCTGATGATGTATGACTTAATGGCAACATCGAATGTCCACGGAGTGACTATATCTTTGCGCATCACAAATATGACGTTGCCTGCTTACGCTCCGTAGGCATCCATTACACAGGGGATTGGCTACTATGGCACCTTGACAGTACTGTAGCCAATGAGGTAAGCTTTCCAGGGATATGCACTTGACCTGGGTGGGACAAAGCAAGGCCTAGAACCTTTTATGTGTAATGTGAACTATTGCTACCTGGCTCAGAGACGGAACGCACCGAGCACGCTACATTACATTGTAAACAGATTTCATCGCTTTAATTTCATCGCTTTAGCATAAAAGACGGCTTCTCAAGGGATAAAAAAAGGTCAAACTAAGAATATCGAACAGGAAGCTAAAAAAAAAGGCAGCTGTGAATAGAAGCTTTGAATAAAATACTGGTCCAAATCGCTCGGCCAACAAAGATTGCTTTCTAGAAGGATTGGATCCACTTTATTTTCATTACTTTATATAGCTAATTTACTATATGTATTTCCTTGTCTGTTTTTTGTGCTTTGGATTTAGTGTACATTGGCCTATGTAACAAGTAATTTCAATGTTATATAATTACAAAGTAGTTATTGTCTGTTTCATATTAGTTCTAAGTTTCATCCTTGTAACTTTGGAGAGGCCACTAAACTCTCATGGTCATTGGAGAGGTCACTAAACTCTCATGGTCATTGGAGAGGACACTAAACTCTCATGGTCATTGGAGAGGTCACTAAACTCTCATGGTCATTGGAGAGGACACTAAACTCTCATGGTCATTGGAGAGGTCACTAAACTCTCACGGTCATTGGAGAGGTCACTAAACTCTCATGGTCATTGGAGAGGACACTAAACTCTCATGGTCATTGGAGAGGTCACTAAACTCTCATGGTCATTGGAGAGGTCACTAAACTCTCATGGTCATTGGAGAGGTCACTAAACTCTCATGGTCATTGGAGAGGCCACTAAACTCTCATGGTCATTGGAGAGGACACTAAACTCTCATGGTCATTGGAGAGGCCACTAAACTCTCATGGTCATTGGAGAGGACACTAAACTCTCATGGTCATTGGAGAGGACACTAAACTCTCATGGTCATTGGAGAGGACACTAAACTCTCATGGTCATTGGAGAGGCCACTAAACTCTCATGGTCATTGGAGAGGTCACTAAACTCTCATGGTCACTGGAGAGGTCACTAAACTCTCATGGTCATTGGAGAGGTCACTAAACTCTCATGGTCATTGGAGAGGTCACTAAACTCTCATGGCCATTGGAGAGGTCACTAAACTCTCATGGTCATTGGAGAGGCCACTAAACTCTCATGGTCATTGGAGAGATCACTAAACTCTCATGGCCATTGGAGAGGCCACTAAACTCTCATGGTCATTGGAGAGGACACTAAACTCTCATGGCCATTGGAGAGGACACTAAACTCTCATGGTCATTGGAGAGGTCACTAAACACTCATGGTCATTGGAGAGGCCACTAAACTCTCATGGCCATTGGAGAGATCACTAAACTTTCATGGCCATTGGAGAGGTCACTAAACTGTCATGGTCATTGGAGAGGACACTAAACTGTCATGGTCATTGGAGAGGCCACTAAACTCTCACGGTCATTGGAGAGGTCACTAAACTCTCATGGTCATTGGAGAGGTCACTAAACTCTCATGGTCATTGGAGAGGCCACTAAACTCTCATGGTCATTGGAGAGGCCACTAAACTCTCATGGTCATTGGAGAGGTCACTAAACTCTCATGGTCATTGGAGAGGACACTAAACTCTCATGGTCATTGGAGAGGACACTAAACTCTCATGGTCATTGGAGAGAACACTAAACTCTCATGGTCATTGGAGAGGTCACTAAACTCTCATGGTCATTGGAGAGGTCACTAAACTCTCATGGTCATTGGAGAGGTCACTAAACTCTCATGGTCATTGGAGAGGCCACTAAACTCTCATGGTCATTGGAGAGGCCACTAAACTCTCATGGTCATTGGAGAGGACACTAAACTCTCATGGTCATTGGAGAGGACACTAAACTCTCATGGTCATTGGAGAGGTCACTAAACTCTCATGGTCATTGGAGAGGACCTTAAACTCTCATGGTCATTGGAGAGGACACTAAACTCTCATGGTCATTGGAGAGGCCACTAAACTTTCAAGACTGTCGGTCTGATCGAGGCGTAAAACCATGCTTGAAACTCCTGTTGTAAATCTGCATTTGTTAAATGGATGCCACACGCGCAATTGAAGGATCAGAGAAATAAACATGGTAGCAATGGAACACTTGGATTCAAAGGCCAAAACTGCTTTCTAAATTGTTTTCCAGCGATTGTATGAAGAATTGTTGTGCTTGTCAGAATACATGTTTCCCTCCTATGGTTCTCGCAACTTGAATGCTCCTCGAGAGGAACATTAATCTTGCATAGAACACACAACAACAAGCCGACTAGGTAAATAGGTCAACTATTCTACTATAGTTTTAATAACAATATTACATGGCAAAAATAGTACCACTGGACAGTTCCATCCTGAGTGATAAATCACAGCCTTTGAATGACTTTGCCAGCAGCTACAGTAAGCTCCTCACCGCTGTCTGAGTTGAGCGCTGCTGTGGTACGCATTATATACTATTTCATTCCCTTCATCTGAACATCGGAGTGTCATCAACAATCATGCATGTCAGTTCAGTGCCCACATCGTAACAGAGAAAATAAAATATTTGGGAATATATTTTGTAGAACAGACATGCTTCTGTCTAGATTAGCCTATGTCATATCCAAACCCGTGTTGCGGATCTACACTGATCTCAAAAAAGACCTCTTCAGAATCCATATGACGGAAATCCTTCGCAGTGACGGAGAACATTAACCACTGGGTGTGCAGAAGGAATGTCAAGTAGCCTGTGGAGATGATAGCTAATGACAGCTGAGGCCTAGGCCTATGGAGATGATAGCTAATGACAGCTGAGGCCTAGGCCTGTAGAGATGATAGCTAATGACAGCTGAGGCCTAGGCCTGTGGAGATAATAGCTAATGACAGCTGAGGCCTAGGCCTGTGGAGATGATAGCTAATGACAGTTGAGGCCTAGGCCTGTGGAGATGATAGCTAATGACAGTTGAGGCCTAGGACTGTGGAGATGATAGCTAATGACAGCTGAGGCCTAGGCCTGTGGAGATGATAGCTAATGACAGTTGAGGCCTGTGGAGATGATAGCTAATGACAGTTGAGGCCTAGGCCTGTGGAGATGATAGATAATGACAGTTGAGTCCTAGGCCTGTGGAGATGATAGCTAATGACAGCTGAGGCCTAGGCCTGTGGAGATGATAGCTAATGACAGTTGAGGCCTGTGGAGATGATAGCTAATGACAGTTGAGGCCTAGGCCTGTGGAGATGATAGATAATGACAGTTGAGGCCTGTGGAGATGATAGCTAATGACAGCTGAGGCCTAGGCCTGTGGAGATGATAGCTAATGACAGTTGAGGCCTAGGCCTGTGGAGATGATAGCTAATGACAGCTGAGGCCTAGGCCTGTGGAGATGATCGCTAATGACAGCTGAGGCTAGGCATGTGGAGATGATAGCTAATGACAGTTGAGGCCTAGGCCTGTGGAGATGATAGCTAATGACAGCTGAGGCCTAGGCCTGTGGAGATGATAGCTAATGACAGTTGAGGCCTAGGCCTGTGGAGATGATAGCTAATGACAGCTGAGGCCTAGGCCTGTGGAGATGATAGCTAATGACAGTTGAGGCCTAGGCCTGTGGAGATGATAGCTAATGACAGTTGAGGCCTAGGCCTGTGGAGATGATAGCTAATGACAGCTGAGGCCTAGGCCTGTGGAGATGATAGCTAATGACAGTTGAGGCCTGTGGAGATGATAGCTAATGACAGTTGAGGCCTAGGCCTGTGGAGATGATAGATAATGACAGTTGAGTCCTAGGCCTGTGGAGATGATAGCTAATGACAGCTGAGGCCTAGGCCTGTGGAGATGATAGCTAATGACAGTTGAGGCCTGTGGAGATGATAGCTAATGACAGTTGAGGCCTAGGCCTGTGGAGATGATAGATAATGACAGTTGAGGCCTGTGGAGATGATAGCTAATGACAGCTGAGGCCTAGGCCTGTGGAGATGATAGCTAATGACAGTTGAGGCCTAGGCCTGTGGAGATGATAGCTAATGACAGCTGAGGCCTAGGCCTGTGGAGATGATCGCTAATGACAGCTGAGGCTAGGCATGTGGAGATGATAGCTAATGACAGTTGAGGCCTAGGCCTGTGGAGATGATAGCTAATGACAGCTGAGGCCTAGGCCTGTGGAGATGATAGCTAATGACAGTTGAGGCCTAGGCCTGTGGAGATGATAGCTAATGACAGCTGAGGCCTAGGCCTGTGGAGATGATCGCTAATGACAGCTGAGGCCTAGGCCTGTGGAGATGATAGCTAATGACAGCTGAGGCCTAGGCCTGTGGAGATGATAGCTAATGACAGCTGAGGCCTAGGCCTGTGGAGATGATAGCTAATGACAGCTGAGGCCTAGGCCTGTGGAGATGATAGCTAATTACAGCTGAGGCCTAGGCCTGTGGGCCATATGAACAAAACTTGGCTATTGAAAATTGACCCCTTGGGTTGAGAAGTAGCCTAGGCTTGGTTCCTGGTGCAGCCGTCCCACACAAGCTCTCTCTCATCCCACAGCACCACCACACATACCCAGCATCCCCCCAACACACGCAGACAGCAGGGCTACTCAAGGAATAGACTACATCGGGGTTGGGATCAATTCCATTTCAATTCCAGTCCATTATGGAAATTCCAATTATCTTCAATGTTTTTCAATGGGTAAAATGTGTCACGCCCTGACCTTAGAGATCCTTTTTATGTCTCTATTTTGGTTGGTCAGGGCGTGAGTTGGGGTGGGCATTCTATGTTTTGTTCTGTGTGTTGTATTTCTATGTGTTTGGCCTGGTATGGTTCCCAATCAGAGGCAGCTGTCAATCGTTGTCTCTGATTGAGAACCATACTTAGGTAGCCTGTTCCCATCTGTGTTTGTGGGTAGTTGTTTTCTGTTGTGTGTCTGCACCAGCCAGAACTGTTACGGTCGTTATTTTTGTTATTTCTGTGTTCATTAAATAAATATGGACACGTACCACGCTGCACCTTGGTCCTCTCCTTCCAACAGCCGTTACAAAATGTGGAATTGGAATTTGGTTTACTTTCTGAATTGACTGGAATTGAAATTTAATTGACCCCACCTCTGGGTTACAGAGTTCAATAAATCTAAAATGTATGCAAGCTTCACTCTATAGAATATCTATACCCTCTATATATAACATATCTATACCCTCTATATATAACATATCTATAACAGAACCAAGAGACGAGACATTTGTGTAACAACAAACCAAGTCAGGTCTATTTCAGTGTTGACTAGACCAGTCACTGACGTGTAACAACAAACCAAGTCAGACCTATTTCAGTGTTGACTAGACCAGTCACTGACATGTAACAGACTCGTAGTGTTTGATCATTTAAATGCTTCCAAGACTCTGCCACTTTCCTGTCGTAAAACACATTCGACCTCAATGATATTCTCACATAAGGAATTTTTACGAGTTATAGCCTACTTTATTAGCAAACTCTCAAAAGTGATGAGAACTTATTTTAAGCATTCTGTGTGAGGAAGTAGGCTTCTCTAGCATTCTGTGTGAGGAAGTAGGATACTCTAGCATTCTGTGTGAGGAAGTAGGCTACTCTAGCATTCTGTGTGAGGAAGTAGGATACTCTAGCATTCTGTGTGAGGAAGTAGGATATTCTAGCATTCTGTGTGAGGAAGTAGACTACTCTAGCATTCTGTGTGAGGAAGTAGGCTACTCTAGCATTCTGTGTGAGGAAGTAGGCTACTCTAGCATTCTGTGTGAGGAAGTAGACTACTCTAGCATTCTGTGTGAGGAAGTAGGCTACTCTAGCATTCTGTGTGAGGAAGTAGACTACTCTAGCATTCTGTGTGAGGAAGTAGGCTACTAGCATTCTGTGTGAGGAAGTAGGCTACTCTAGCATTCTGTGTGAGGAAGTAGGCTACTCTAGCATTCTGTGTGAGGAAGTAGACTACTCTAGCATTCTGTGTGAGGGAGAAGGCTACTCTAGCATTCTGTGTGAGGAAGTAGGCTACTCTAGCATTATGTGTGAGGAAGTAGGCTACTATAGCATTCTGTGTGAGGAAGTGGGATACTCTAGCATTCTGTGTGAGGAAGTAGACTACTCTAGCATTCTGTGTGAGGTAGAAGGCTACTCTAGCATTCTGTGTGAGGAAGTAGGCTACTCTAGCATTCTGTGTGAGGAAGTAGACTACTCTAGCATTATGTGTGAGGTAGAAGGCTACTCTAGCATTCTGTGTGAGGAAGTAGGCTACTCTAGCATTCTGTGTGAGGAAGTAGGATACTCTAGCATTCTGTGTGAGGAAGTAGGATACTCTAGCATTCTGTGTGAGGAAGTAGACTACTCTAGCATTCTGTGTGAGGAAGTAGGCTACTCTAGCATTCTGTGTGAGGAAGTAGGCTACTCTAGCATTCTGTGTGAGGAAGTAGACTACTCTAGCATTCTGTGTGAGGAAGTAGGCTACTAGCATTCTGTGTGAGGAAGTAGGCTACTCTAGCATTCTGTGTGAGGAAGTAGGCTACTCTAGCATTCTGTGTGAGGAAGTAGGCTACTAGCATTCTGTGTGAGGAAGTAGGCTACTCTAGCATTCTGTGTGAGGTAGAAGGCTACTCTAGCATTCTGTGTGAGGAAGTAGGCTACTCTAGCATTCTTTGTGAGGAAGTAGGATACTCTAGCATTCTGTGTGAGGTAGAAGGCTACTCTCGCATTCTGTGTGAGGAAGTAGGCTACTCTAGCATTCTGTGTGAGGAAGTAGGATACTCTAGCATTATGCAAAGAGCCTCAGAGCACTCTTTGCTTACATGACATAACATCACAATGTCACAGTGTATCACCAGCACAGGAGCAGTCCCATGATGCAACGGGACAGGGGTGGGAAACGTCAATTACAGCACAGATGCAGACACAGTTAGATAACAGTGAAATCAAGAAGACAGTGAAATTTGATACAATGTCGTTGACACGTTGTTGGACTCCCACACACACAGTGGCCCTAGCGCTGCATCTCTCTCGCTCTTCCTAGATAAGACTAGCAGAGCAGCATGCATTTAGTGTGTTGTCGTACAGTCAGGGAACATACAGTCAGGGAACCCCAACCGTCATCTCTCTGTGTGAGAAGCCACCAATAAAACACACTCTGCATTAGCCTAAGTTTCAAGGTCACAGACGGTCTAATCCGATCTCCTGACTCTCTGGAGTCAGATACATTCCTGTTAGAAAATGAGCACTTTTTTGTACAGTGGGAGTAAAATATTTTCTTCAATCTCTCCATCTGGGCAATTCATAAAGCATCTCTGAGTAGAAGTGCAGTTTTGACTTTCAGATCACAATGAATAAGATTACAGTATTTATTTATTTTACCTTTATTTAACTAGGTAAGTCAGTTAAGAACAAATTCTTATTTTCAATGACGGCCTAGGAACAGTGGGTTAACTGCCTTGTTCAGGGGCAGAACGACAGATTTTTACCATGTCAGCTCGGGGATCCAATCTTGCAACCTTGTGGTTACAAGTCCAACGCTCTAACCACTAGGCTAACTGCCGCCCCTGTGTATGGACAGGGAAGACCTGATGTAACGCCTGTCGTCGGAAGGAGTGGAATAAAGCGCAGCGTGAAAAGTGTTCATTTATTATCAAAAAACACTCGAACAAAGTAACAAAACGAAAGCGAACAGTTCTGTCAGGTAACAGAAACTAAACAGAAAACAACTACCCACAAAACACAGGTGGGAAAAAGGCTACCTAAGTATGATTCCCAATCAGAGACAACGATAGACAGCTGCCTCTGATTGGGAACCACACTTGGCCAAAAACAAAGAAATAGGAAACATAGAATGCCTACCCTAATCACACCCTGACCTAACCAAATAGAGAAATACAACAGCTCTCTAAGGTCAGGGCGTGACACCTGATCCTAGAATAGCACTCCTACTTTGAGATAATTTATGAATACAGGTACAGAAGGCTGCCTGCTGCTTCAGAGCCAGCCCAGAACCACCCCACTCAGCCAGCAGGTGGCTGGTCCACACTGTTGTAGTTGAGACCCAAATGGCACCATATTCCCTATTGAGTGCACTACTTTTGACCAGAGCCCTATGGCCCCAGTTAAAAGTAGTGCACTATAAAGGGAATATTTAAATGTGCTGGAAGACTAGGCTGCATGTCACAGTAATAAAGCAGTCATGATGAGATGATAGGCCTACTTCCATTCCTATTAGTCTGAGCAGTCACACATCCACACACACACACACACACACACACACACACACACACACACACACACACACACACACACACACACACACACACACACACACACACACACACACCCCCCCCACACACACACACACACACACACACACACACACACACACACACACACACACACACACACACACACACACACACACACATATACAGCCCCCCACACACACACAGCCACACACACACACAGCCCCACACACACACACACACACACACACACACACACACACACACACACACACACACACACACACACACACACACACACACACACACACACACACACACACACACACACACACACACACACACACACACACACACACACACACACACACACACACACACACACACACACACACACACACACACACACACACACACACACATTTGCCTCCCCCATCACACACAAACATGTGTCAAGTCAACACGGTAAATAGGAGTCATTAAACTAGGGGAAACACCTCCAATGTTTGCTAATCTAATTCATTAGTGGGTTAGAGCAGCCTCAGCCTGGTCTAATGGACCAGAGACGTCCTCCTCTATGGGTGACTCAAATGGTGCCCTATTCCCTATGAACCCTGGACAAAAGTAGTGCACTATGTAGTAGAGGTCGACCGATTAATCGGCATGGACGATTCAAGTTTTCATAACAATCGGTAATCTGCATTTTGGGACGACCGATTATGGCCGATTACATTGCAATCCACGAGGAGACTGCGTGGCAGGCTGACCACCTGTTACGCGAGTTCAGCAAGGAGCCAAGGTAAGTTGCCAGCTAGCATTAAACTTACCTTATAAAAAACAATGAATCTTAACATAATCACTAGTTAACTACACATGGTTGATGATATTACTAGTTTAACTAGCTTGTCCTGCGTTGCGTATAATCAATGTGGTGCCTGTTAATTTATCATCGAATCACAGCCTACTTCGCCAAACGAGTGATGATTTAACAAAAGCGCATTCGCATCAGGGTATATGCAGCAGTTTGAGCCACCTGGCTCGAAGCAAACTGTGTGAAGACCATTTCTTCCTAAATAAGACCGTAATGAATTTGCCAGAATTGTACATAATTATGACAGAACATTGAAGATTAGGAAGATTAGGCTGGCAATACTATAGTGCCTATAAGAACATCCAATAGTCAAAGGTATATGAAATACAAATGGTATAGAGAGAAATAGTCCTGTAATTCCTATAATAACTACAACCTAAAACTTCTTAACTGGGAATATTGAAGACTCATGTTAAAAGGAACCACCAGCTTTCATATGTTCTCATGTTCTGAGCAAGAAACTTAAACAATATATTTTTTACATGGCACATATTGCACTTTTAGATTCTTCTCCAACACTGTGTTTTTGCATTATTTAAACCAAATTGAACATGTTTCATTATTTATGTGAGACTAAATAGATTTTATTTATGTATTATATTAAGTTAAAATTAAAGTGTTCATTCAGTATTGTTGTAATTGTCATTATTACAAAAATATATAAAAATTTAAAAAATGCCAGATTAATCGGCATCTGCTTTTTTTGGTCTTCCAATAATCGGTATCGGTATTGGCGTTGAAAAATCATAAATCGGTCAACCTCTACTCTGTAGGGAATAGGGTGCCATTTGGGATGCTGACCTCTGGAGATTAAAGGAGTGTCTGATTCCCTAGCTGCTGCTGCCTGGGCCTGGCTGTTCAGTCATCTCTCTGTTTAAAGCCATGGAGCCTATTTTTTCCCCCACCTTTATTTAACCAGGTAGGCTAGTTGAGAACAAGTTCTCATTTATAACTGCGACCTGGCCAAGATAAAGCAAAGCAGTTCGACACATACAACAACACAGAGTTACACATGGAATAAACAAACGTACAGTCAATAATACAGTAGAAAAAGTATATATACAGTGTGTGCATATGAGGAAAGATAAGGGAGGTAAGGCAATAAATAGGCCATGGTGGCGAAGTAATTACATAATAGCAATTAAACACTGGAAAAGTAGATGTGCAGCCTAGCCCTGGAGCCTAGCCCTGCAGCCTAGCCCTGGAGCCTAGCCCTGGAGCCTAGCCCTGCAGCCTAGCCCTGGAGCCTAGCCCTGGAGCCTAGCCCTGGAGCCTAGCCCTGCAGCCTAGCCTAGCCCTGGAGCCTAGCCCTGGAGCCTAGCCCTGGAGCCTAGCCCTGGAGCCTAGCCTAGCCCTGGAGCCTAGCCCTGGAACCTAGCCCTGGAGCCTAGCCCTGGAGCCTAGCCCTGGAGCCTAGCCCTGGAGCCTAGCCTAGCCCTGGAGCCTAGCCCTGGAGCCTAGCCATGGAGCCTAGCCATGGAGCCTCCCCTCAGAGCATGATGATAGTCAGGAGTGAGTGGGCATGATACTAGTGAATGATGTTGGGGTTGTCTCTCAATATCTGAACCTCCCTAAAGTACTTGCAGACTACTGTATTGCTCAATTACTGTATAAAGAATGTATTGATCGTATGTGAGACTCTGTACTGTAAAGTTTGCCTGTTGATAAGCTATTCTTCTCAACTAATGAGTTGCTCTGGATCTTGAATCACATGGCATAAAAATCATGTAATGGCTAACATCCTTATATGCCATGTCAAGCTATGAATGAAGTATTGTCTGTACCACACATGACTATGCAGCTACAGTACTCTCTCTCTCTCTCCCTCACACACACACACACACAGACACAGACACAGACACAGACATAGTCACACACACACACGTCAGTTTAACATAACCATAATATGACGTGAGTGATTGATTAGAAACAACGCTATGAAGTTATGTCTGTTGACATAAATGGCTGTCTGTCATACTGGGGCTGCTATACCGCCAACGAACAAGCTCGAGACAAATATATCCACTAGCACTACGCTTCTGATTTGATTACCAGAATAAAAATGTCATGACGACAATGCACGATATAAATTCCCTCTAGTAACAGTCAGCTGTTACAATGTAATAACTATATAACTAACTAATTGGTGTGTTACAATGTGTAACCACCGCGCCTGTGTTGTTGCTTTACGAAGCTGCGTAGCTAGCCTAGCGTTGCTACAGCAGATTTACCATTGCGCGTACACGCACATTGATTGCAAACACGGGCTATACTAGAGTGCCTCTTTTAGCTATTGGTTAGCATAAAGATAATCAACCTACTAAGGCTATGGGGAAACTGCGTTCTAAAATATAATCTTGATGCATCTAGTTATGGAGCGACCTTGGCAGCGATGATACATTGCGTCAGTCCTTTTAAAATGTAGCTAAAGTGGCCTACTGCATTCGTGCATGTTGACGTCAGCCAATGTTAGCTAGCTAGCTATCTATCAGCATCCGTTTGCATAGCAGCGGTGTCCATACCTTGACCGCTCCAATCCTTGATCCGAAAGGAGCCGGGTGTGGTTACAAATAATCCTCTATGTTTGTCTTGATGGAATGTTGAGACATTGAGTGGAATTCAATAGCGGGCGCGTTATGCATGCAACGTTGATTCTGCACTGAGGTTTACAAACAGACATGTGAATTCAGCAGTGACATAATGAGTTTGATTTAATCGTCCCTTTTCTCCTTCTCTCTCCCTGTCACCTCAGCATCTCTCTCTCTCTCTCTATCGCTGCAGATTCCTGACGTGACTAACGGTATCAGCCAGCCTGACTGCGCGCTCGTTCACGATCATATCCCCCTCGCAACAGCTCGCTATGTAAAATCATTCGTGATTTAAAGCGCTAGTGCAAGTGTACTTATGTTTCATGAGCATGGCCGCGCCCAATATTCCATAGGAAGTTCCCGGACTTTAGTTACTGTTACTAGGTCTTGCAAACATCATATTACAATTTCACCTCTTCTATTCTATTCTGGTGTATTTTCATGTAATTGTTTTCATCAATGAAGATCCAGATATGACAGCGTTGTAGATTTTGGTGCAACATGCTTCTGCACAATATCATGTGTTCTTTGGTATTGTCTCTTTATCACAACTTTAAGAGTTATTGCATTAACAACCACTATTCACAGAACATTTGATGACAGCTAAGAAATATATTTTTTAGGGGTAAATACTTCAAAGGAGCTTGATGAGAATGTTCAAAACTGCTCATATAGTTTTTGGAGCCAATCCCAAACAATTACATCTACCTCAAATTCTTGCCACTTGATTATTGCTGACCTGTTATATGAGCATGTGCTAGGTTTTCTGACGGTGCTTACACCTATCTATTTGTGCATACATTTTCAGAAGTGCAAGACGTCCCCAGGATCCCGGATTTCACTAATCGATTACGTATCCATGCACAAGACAGTACAGTATACAACTCTGTTGTATTTCCTTTTAGCTACCTCAAAACATAATCTGAGAGGAGTCGTTTCGTGTGTAACAGTTAGCTTGATCTAGCTATGATCGCCAATGGAAATCAAACGGTCTGAACGCCAGCTAGTAGCTAATGTAGCTAGCCTACCGTGTGTTCATGTTGCTCTCGCCAGTTCTGGCAGTATTCTGTCCAGTAGATTCCCACCGCTCTCTCATCACTACAGGATGCCCAAGCTCTTCGGAGCGCTAGTTCTTGTCGGACTGGCTCTGGCGTGCTTAGCTTCCTGGGTGCTGGAGAGCTATAACACCCCCAACACAGTGTACGGCTGTCTAGCGGCCGGTGTTGTGCGGAAAGGCTGGGATGGAGAGGAGGCTCGTAGTAGGACCAGTTTTCCTCCGTAACCCGGCGGCGAATTGGATAACATATTCTGATTCGTGCAGGAGAGTGGATCCAGCTGCTTACTCGATTTTCTATCTAAATGCTAACTGGCTAGCTAAGGGCTGTCACTGTCACTGACTGGCAGGGACGGGTGACAGCTATTAGCGAGTAGCTAAGTAACCCGATTGCCTAGTAGTAGTGGCTTATCATGTAAAAAAAACTACACTGAATGCGGTCACAGACAGACCAGTTAGTTGCCTTATTGGGTGCTGTACTGTCATGCATGGACAAAGCAAAGTTTGCACCAGCCAGGCGAGCCAGCCATCGAGATAATACTGTTATTAACAGGTTGTAAGACTTTGAACACTGTTGTAACCACACTGAACAAAAATATAAATGCAACATGTAAGGTTTTGGTCCCATGTTTCATGAGCTGAAATAAAAGATCCCAGAAATGTTCCATAGGCACAAAAATATTATTTCTCTCCAATTTTGAGAACAAATTTGTTTACATCCCTGTTAGTGAGCATTTCTCCTTTGCCAAGATAATCCATCCACCTGACAGGTGTGGCATATCAAGAAACGGATTAAACCACATGATCATTACACAGGTGCATCTTCTGCTGGGCCACTCTAAAATGTATAGTTTTGTCACACAACACAATGAATGCCATGTCTGTATGTCCTACCGGCCTCACAACCTCAGAACACATGTAACCACGCCAGCCCAGAACCTCCACATCCGGCTTCTTCACCTGTGGGACGTCTGAGACCAGCCTCCCGGACAGCTGATGAAACTGGGTTTGCACAAGTGAACAATTTCTGCACTAAACATCTCAGGAAAGCTCATCTGTGTGATCGTCATCCTCAACAGGGTCTTGACCTGACTGCAGCTCGGCGTCGTAACCGATTTCAGATGTCTAAAGTTTTGAGGGAGCGTGCAATTGGCATTTTGACTGCAGGAATGTCCACCAGAGCTGTTGCCAGATAATTGAATATTAATTTCTTTACCATAAGCCGCACTCCAACGTCATTTTAGAGAATTTGTCAGTATGTCCTACCGGCCTCACAACCTCAGAACACATGTAACCACGCCAGCCCAGAACCTCCACATCCGGCTTCTTAACCTGTGGGACGTCTGAGATCAGCTAACCCAAGGACTGGAATTGCCCACCCCTGCGTACAGCCTATTTGCATAATAACTACAGTATGTCTTTATGCAACTCCATACATGACAGACTCAGATGGACCTGTGTACATCCTTCAGGACTGAGAGCCACAGCTGCAACCAGTCCATCTGGTTTGGCCACTATACCACTTCAACTGTTATCTCCCCTCCTCCAGGGGTGAAAGAGGTGATGAGGTAACAATAGTGTGTGTGTGTGTGTGTGGTTGCAAGGGGTGATTAGGTAACAGAAGAATGTTTGTGGGTTAAGTTTCTATTGAGTCAATCTGGTTTCTCTGCTCTCCTTGTTACTGTATCGCTAACGCCAACACCCCATACAACACAGCATTTCCATTTAATCCCATATGGATATGTTATGGACAAAGAACAACTTCTAAAAGTTAGAATACCTCATGAAACAAGTTACTATCTGGTAACTATGGAAGTGTCATGGTTGTTATAACAACCATGTCATTTTTGCCTGAGTGTGTGTACAATGTCATCCATTTCATGTGATATGTGTAAGAATATGTCGAAGATAAATACACAATCCCTCAACCCTGTTAATAGGACCTTCTTGTTTTCCTCTTTAAAGAAATGAATACATGTAAGAGGATATGAGAGGAAGCTTCTATTAGTCACCATGCTTTCAGCAGATGTCAATCCATTTGGTGCGTTCCAGCACCTGGGACCTCTTCAGGATGTTGTGATAGACCTGCCACTATACCTCATGCTACAGGGAGTCCACCTTGCTCTCCATCTTCACATCTGTCAGGTCACCTGTTAGGTGGACAGACATTTTTCATGTTGGCTCCCCCTGTCTCTGCAGATGTGTTTGATGACCTTTCCCTATGTCGTACTGTATTCTAAACCTGGTCTCTCTGGTCCCCTCAGGATCATAACCCTGGTCTCTCTGGTCCCCTCGGGATCCTAACCCTGGTCTCTCTGGTCCCCTCAGGATCCTAACCCTGGTCTCTCTGGTCCCCTCAGGATCCTAACCCTGGTCTCTCTGGTCCCCTCAGGATCATAACCCTGGTCTCTCTGGTCCCCTCAGGATCCTAACCCTGGTCTCTCTGGTCCCATCAGGATCATAACCCTGGTCTCTCTGGTCCCCTCAGGATCCTAACCCTGGTCTCTCTGGTCCCCTCAGGATCATAACCCTGGTCTCTCTGGTCCCCTCAGGATCATAACCCTGGTCTCTCTGGTCCCATCAGGATCATAACCCTGGTCTCTCTGGTCCCATCAGGATCATAACCCTGGTCTCTCTGGTCCCCTCGGGATCCTAACCCTGTTCTCTCTGGTCCCCTTAGGATCCTAACCCTGGTCTCTCTGGTCCACTCAGGATCATAACCCTGGTCTCTCTGGTCCCATCAGGATCATAACCCTGGTCTCTCTGGTCCCCTCAGGATCATAACCCTGGTCTCTCTGGTCCCCTCAGGATCCTAACCCTGGTCTCTCTGGTCCCCTCAGGATCATAACCCTGGTCTCTCTGGTCCCCTCAGGACCATAACCCTGGTCTCTCTGGTCCCCTCAGGATCATAACCCTGGTCTCTCTGGTCCCCTCAGGATCCTAACCCTGGTCTCTCTGGTCACCTCAGGATCATAACCCTGGTCTCTCTGGTCCCATTAGGATCATAACCATGGTGTCTCTGGTCCCATCAGGATCATAACCATGGTGTCTCTGGTCCCATCAGGATCATAACCCTGTGACCCTGGTCACCTCTGGCCTTCTCTGATGCCCCAGTCACAGCGATTCAAGTTACTGTTAACGGAGTGGAGTTGGGTAAAGTCCGGTCGGCTAGGGGCCCCATGTATGTAGTGCCATGTGACCCCTCGCACTACCTCACTGGGCTGCACACTGTCACAGTCAAACTGGAGGTAACAATCATACCAAACATATTTTACTGTATATAAGACTATAATTATCCCTTTGATGGTAGCCCTTTCCTGCAGTCTAGTGACCAAATCGCCCTCTAGTGGCCTCAAGGGTGGAATGTTATTAGAATTTTTTATAATTAATAAACGTTTCTTTTTTTTAACAGCCGAAGATTCTGTGTTTCTATGTCAAAGGGTTTTGTTGTATTTCAGTCTTCTGTGATGTATATAAAGTGTAATATTGGTATGCAAACTCAAAAACTCAAAATCTGACATGGTACAGGTGTCATCTGTTTTTAAGCAGAACCATGTGTGTGAGGTGTATACATTTGTTTCAATGTAGATTTGTTTAAGACTACCAAGAAACACTCTGTGTGACCCTGATTTAGCCCACTGTAGAAATAAATGACTGAGATCTTTGGAATATTAGTTCTGTCGGTGTTCAAGTGATAATATGCAGCCTCTTATTTTGTGTGTGTGTGTGCATGTGTGTGCACCTGTGTGTGCACCTGTGTGTGTTAGGACGTGGCAGGGCGGTCGGCGGTTCGAGAACAGCTCTTCACTCTGCAAGAGGACCTGTCCCCCAGCTTCGGTTTCTTCTAGTCCTGTATCCTGCTCACTGACCACTACTTCCTGGTAAGAACACAAGGAAGAATACTTGATTTTCCAGTCAGACTTGAGATTCGAACTGCTGACCTTCCAGTTGTTGACCCGCTTTTCTAATCAATCAATCAATCAAATGTATTTACATCAGCAGATGTCCCAAAGTGCTATACAGAAACTCAGCCTAAAACCCCAAACAGCAAGCAATGCAGATGTAGAAGCACGGTGGCTAGGAAAAACCCCCTAGAAAGGCATGAACCGAGGAAAAAACTAGAGAGGAACCAGGCTCTGAAGGGTGGCCAGTCCCCTTCTGGCTATGTCGGGTGGAGATTCAAACAGTACATGGCCATTAAGGCCAGATTGTTCTCCAAGATGTTCAAATGTTCATAGATGACCAGCAGGGTCAAATAATAATCACAGTAGTTGTAGAGGGTGCAACCGATCAGTACATGAGGAGTAAATGACACTTAGCTTTTCATAGCCAGGCATTCAGAGGTCGAAATAGCAGGTGTGGTAGAGAGAGAGTTGAAAACAGCAGGTCTGGGACAAGGTAGCACGTCCGGTGAACAGATCAGGGTTCCATAGCTGCAGGCAGAACAGTTGAAACTGGAGCAGCAGCACGACCAGGTGGATTTGGAACAGCAAGGAGTCATCAGGCCAGGTAGTCCTGAAGCATGGTCGTAGGACTCATACCATGAGGTCCTCTAACATTAACCAACCATGTCTTTACCAGGACTGACTAGCTGTGCTCCGGGAGTTTTAAACTCATATACTGTAACAGTACCATTTGTACTGTCTGTCTACAGGCCCGGGTAGCCTTTCTGGTAGTGATGCTACTGAATATTTGGGTGCTGGTGGCGTTCAGGTTCCTGCCTGCGCCCTCTGTCAGAGGTGAGATCTGCCAGACACTCCTGTCACATCAACCTTGATAATATCAAGCTGGTTGTTACCTGTGTGAAAAGGATTGTTCTCAACCATTTTATACAGTGAAAATGTCAACTCTAGGGATTTTACATCTAATAGTATTCTACATAACCTCATGTTGATAAATACATGTATTGTCTGTTATAGGCAATTTGTTGTCGACAACATTACTTTTTTCTACTTGTTGTTTTCATTCTTAAAGATGCGTTATAAAGGTTTTGTATAATTTCAGCCAATAGTTTTGAAAGCCGAGCCAAAATGGGTCCCCAAAAATGGTGTGCAATGTCATCTATTTTATGTGATATGTGTAAGAATATGTCTTCTGAAATAGGATACTTGTTATTTGGCCATTGGCTAGTTTTATTGCAAAGAATTCTAATTGGTCAAACACAGGCTAGGGCTGGGTTATAAAACTACATGCTGTCCCTTTGTTCTGTGGAGAGAACCACTGGAGAGAATCTCTGGAGAGCATCACTGAGGACAGGGAGAATGAACATCTATGTCACGTTCTGACCTTAGTTCTTTTGTTATTTCTTTGTTTTAGTATGGTCAGGGCGTGAGTTGGGTGGGTTATCTATGTTCGTTTTTCTATGTTGGTTTTTTCGTTTGGCCTGGTATGATTCTAAATCAGAGGCAGGTGTCGTTAGTTGTCTCTGATTGAGAATCATACTTAGGTAGCCTGTTTTCTATTGTGTTTTGTGGGTGGTTGTCTTCCGTGTCTGTGTGTTCCACACGGAACTGTTTCGGTTTAGTTCGTTCACTTTATTGTTTTGTATCTCAGTGTTCAGTTTTGTTCCATTAAATATTCATCATGAACACTTACCACGCTGCTCTTTGGTCCTCCTCTCTTTCTACCAACGAAGATCGTTACAATCTACTTCCAAGCATGATTTGTCCTATTTGAATAAACCTATTTTCCTCCCCCTGATTTGCTTTGGGGTTTGTGTTATTGAAGAATAACATCAACTGCTAACATAGGGTTGAAGTCGGAAGTTTACATACACCTTAGCCAAATACATTTAAACTCAGTTTTTCACAATTACTGACATTTAATCCAAGTACAATTTCCCTGTCTTAGGTCAGTTAGCATCACCACTTTATTTTAAGAATGTGAAATATCAGAATAATAGTAGAGAGAATGATTTATTTCAGATTTTATTTCTTTCATCACATTCCCAGTGGGTCAGAAGTTTACATACACTCAATTGGTATTTGGTAGCATTGCCTTTAAATTGTTCAACTTGGGTCAAATATTTCGGGTAGCCTTCCACGAGCTTCCCACAATAAGTTGGGTGAATTTTGGCCCATTCCTCCTGACAGAGCTGTTGTAACTGAGTCAGGTTTGTAGGCCTCCTTGCTCACACACGCTTTTTCAGTTCTGCCCACACATTTTCTATAGGATTGAGGTCAGGGCTTTGTGATGGCCACTCCAATACCTTGACTTTGTTGTCCTTAAGCCATTTTGCCACAACTTTGGAAGTATGCTTGGGGTCATTGTCCATTTGGAAAACCCATTTGCGACCAAGCTTTAACTTCCTGACTGATGTCTTGAAATGTTGTTTCAATATATCCACATAATTTTCCTACCTCATGATGCCATCTATTTTGTGAAGTGCTCCAGTCCCTCCTGCAGCAAAGCACCCCCACAACATGATGCTGCCACCCCAGTGCTTCACAGTTGGGATGGTGTTCTTCGGCTTGCAAGCGTTTCCCTTTTTCCTACAAACATAACGATGGTCATTATGGCCAAACAGTTCTATTTTTGTTTCATCAGACCAGAGGACAAAGGAACGATCTTTGTCCCCACTTGCAGTTGCAAACCGTAGTCTGGCTTTTTTATGGCGGTTTTGGAGCAGTGGCTTCTTCTTCTTCTTCTTCTCCTTCCTGAGCGGTATGACGGCTGCATGGTCCCATGGTGTTTATACTTGCGTACTATTGTTTGTACAGATGAACGTGGTACCTTCAGGCGTTTGGAAATTGCTCCCAAGGATGAACCAGACTTGTGGAGGTCTACAATTTTGTTTCTGAGGTCTTTGCTGATTTCTTTTGATTTTCCCATAATGTCAAGCAAAGAGGCACTGAGTTTGAAGGTAGGCCTTGAAATACATCCACAGGTACACCTCCAATTGACTCAAAGGATGTCAATTAGCCTATCAGAAGCTTCTAAAGCCATGACATCATTTTCTGGAATTGTCCAAGCTGTTTAAAGGCACAGTCAACTTAGTGCATGTACACTTCTGACCCACTGGAATTGTAATACAGTGAATAATAAGTTAAATAATCTGTCTGTAAACAATTGTTGGAAAAACTACTTGTGTCATGCACAAAGTAGATGTCCTAACCGACTTGCCAAAACTATAGTTTGTTAACAATAAATTTGTAGAGTGGTTGAAAAACAAGTTTTAATGACTCCAACCTAAGTTTATGTAAACTTCCGACTTCAACTGTATGTTACATCTTTTATTTTTTGCAATTCATACAATCCCAGCTAGCACATAACGTTCTGAGAACCATATGTTTCTTAAAGCTTGGTGAGAGCATGGTTGTCCTATGTTTATTTAATTCAGTTAATACAGGTAATGAGTGGAGAACAGGAGGGCTTCTTAAAGAAAAACTAACAGGTTTAGAGAGCCGGAATTCTTACTGGTTGGTCATACAATGTGATTTTCTGGATATTTGTTTTAGATTCCGTCTCTCACAGTTGATGTGTACCTATGATAAAAATGACAGACCTCTACATGCTTTGTAAGTAGGAAAACCTGCAAAATCGGCAGTGTACCCAATACTTGTTCTCCCCACTGTATATATTTGTAATAATGACAATTACAACAATACTGAATGAACACTTTTATTTTAACTTAATATAATACATAAATAAAATCTATTTAGTCTCAAATAAATAATGAAACATGTTCAATTTGGTTTAAATAATGCAAAAACAAAGTGTTGGAGAAGAAAGTAAAAGTGCAATATGTGCCATGTAAAAAAGCTAACGTTTATGTTCCTTGCTCAGAACATGAGAACATATGAAAGCTGGTGGTTCCTTTTAACATGAGTCTTAAATATTCCCAGTTAAGAAGTTTTAGGTTGTAATTACTATAGGAATTATATGACTATTTCTCTCTATACCATTTGTATTTCATATACCTTTGACTATTGTCAGGTTTTGGCCAGGACTGTTTGGTTTTGTTCACTAGATGTCCCCCTTGCACCTTTTTTGTACCTTTTGTTTTTCTTGCCCTAATTATTGTTTGCACCTGAAAGTCATTCCCTTGTTAGTATTTAAACCCTGTGTGTTCCTTAGTTCCTTGCTCAGTGTTTGTATGTTAGCACCCAGCCCCAGCCTTTGTGAACATTTTTCTCTTGTTGGATTTTCCAGAGGTTCTCTGGTTTTGTTCTCGTGTATTTTTGGATTGGTCTTTTGAGGTTTGTTTTTTCCCTTGCTGTTTTTACCACTTTGTGGATTTTCTTTTGTATTTTGGAAGATATCTATTTTTTATTAAACCACCATCTCTAGTACTGCTGTGTCTGCCTCATCTTCTGGGTTCTGCCAATTATTAGTGACTGTTTCTCGCACCGGGTCCTGACAGAAACACTGAGCCATTAATATGAACCCAGAGGCAGCCAGTACCCAGGACTTTTTTCCCATGCTGTCCCACCACGAGGGGACTGTCCAACGTCACGAAGCTGCTCTGGTTCAGCAAGAGGCCTTACTGGCTGGACATTCTCAACTTCTGTCGGAGATGATGACTTCCATAAAGCAGATTTCTGATCAACTTTCTCCTGCAACCGCTTCTGCTCCAGTTCATCAGATTCAAGTGCCCGTGGCAGTTAACCCCCTGGCTGAACCTCGTCTGCCGCCTCCCCAACGGTTCTCAGGTGATCCGAGTGTTTGTAAGGGGTTTTTCAACCAATGTTCTCTCTCCTTCGAGCTGCAACCCTCGTCGTTTCCCACCGACCGGTCCAAGATAGCATACATCATCACCCTGCTGTCGGAAAAAGCCCTAGCCTGGGCTACTGCTGTGTGGGATGCCCAAAGTCCCTGCTGTGCCAGCTACTCTACCTTTGCTGAAGAATTCAAGCGAGTGTTTCAAGGTCCTACCAGCGGTCCTGACTCAGCCAAACAGCTCCTGACTCTCCGCCAAGGTCGGCGCAGCGTGACGGACTATGCCATCCAGTTCCACACGGTGGCAGCAGCGAGTGGCTGGAACGACGAGGCGCTCACAGTGTGCTTTTTGAAGGGTCTTTCCGACACCATCCAAGATGAACTGGCCACTCGGGAACCACCAGACAACCTCGAGTCCCTGATCAAGTTGGCTTCACGCATAGACCAGCGTCAGAGAGAGAGAGCTCAACCGTAGATCTCTCACCCTAGCTCCTATCGGTCCCAGCTCCGAGTCTCCACCTTTATCCTCGCTGACTCCACCGGAACCCATGCAGGTTGGACGCATCTCCCAGGCTGAGAGAGACCGCCGGATGAGGGAGCGACGCTGTCTATATTGCGGCAAACCGGGCCATTTCCTCTCCACGTGTCCCGGGCTCCAGGGAAAACGCACTCTCCCGTGCAGGCCTGGGAGGACTGTAACGGGAAACATAACCTCCTCCCATCCATCCAACTCCCGCCTGCTCATTCCAGTTACCCTTTCCTGGGACAACCACGAGCTTCCCCTTCAAGCCTTGGTAGACTCTGGAGCCGCAGGTAACTTCATGGATGGTGTCTGGGCGAAGGAAAATGGCGTTCCCTCTGAACCTCTAAGTGATCCCATAAGGGTTACTACGTTGGATGGAAGCCCTTTGGGATCTGGACTTGTCACTCGTGTCACTACCCCCTTGCGACTTTCAGTTTCCCAACACCAGGAAGTGATGAACTTTCATCTGACCTCGTGTTCCGAGTTCCCTCTCGTCCTTGGATACCCCTGGCTTCACAGCCATAACCCTCACATCGACTGGTCTGTGGGCACTATCAAGCAGTGGGGTCCTACGTGCCAAGCCACTTGTATCTTCCCAAGTTCCCCGAGTTCCCCTCCCGAGTCTCTAGAATCCATCGACCTGTCCCGAGTTCCCGAGTGTTACCATGACCTCAAACCGGTATTTAGCAAACAGAGGGCCACCAAACTACCACCCCATAGACCTTACGATTGCCCCATCGACCTGTTTCCGGGCACCTGCCCTCCCAGGGGTCGGATCTTTTCCCTATCTCCTCCCGAACGAGCTGCTATGGATACCTACATCAAGGACTCTCTGGCAGCAGGCCTCATGCGTCCATCTACCTCGCCGGCGGGAGCAGGGTTTTTCTTTGTGGCCAAAAAAGACGGGGGATTACGTCCTTGCATCGACTACCGGGGACTTAATGCCATAACCGTCCGTAACCGCTACCCGCTACCCCTTATGGCCACAGCCTTTGAGCTGCTCCAGGAAGCAGTGGTCTTCACTAAGCTTGACCTGCGGAACGCATACCATCTTGTGCGGATCAAACCCGGTGACGAGTGGAAGACCGCTTTCAACACGCCTACTGGTCACTACGAATACTTGGTGATGCCCTTCGGCCTGACCAACGCCCCGGCTGTGTTCCAAGCGCTCATAAACGATGTGCTTAGGGATATGCTTAACATTTTCGTGTTTGTTTACTTGGATGACATCCTCATCTTTTCGAGCTCCCTTCAAGAACACACTAAGCATGTCAGACAAGTGCTCAAACGCCTTCTAGACAGCCATTTGTACGTTAAGCCTGAAAAGTGTGAATTCCATTCCTCTCGAGTACAATTCCTGGGATTTGTAGTGGAACCCGGTCGAGTCCAGATGGATCCCAAGAAGGTAGGGGCGGTAGCAGATTGGCCCACCCCCAAGTCCGTTAAGGAAGTTCAGCGTTTCCTGGGCTTCACTAACTTCTACCGCAAGTTCATCAAGAACTTCAGCTCGGTGGCAGCCCCTCTCTCAGCGTTAACCAAGGGTGGCAACACAAGGTTTCTGTGGGGAAGAGAAGCTGAGACGGCCTTCCAAGGACTCAAGCAGCGCATCCTCTCTGCTCCCATCCTGACACTACCGACGGCGGATGAACCTTTTGTGGTGGAGGTAGACGCATCAGAGGTGGGTGTTGGAGCTGTCCTGTCTCAGAGGGGTGAAGACAAGAGGCTTCATCCTTGCGCCTTCTTCTCTCACCGGCTTACCCCGGCCGAGAAGAATTACGATGTGGGGGATCGTGAGCTCCTAGCGGTTAAGATGGCATTGAAGGAATGGAGACACTGGCTCGAGGGGGCTTCTCAACCGTTTCAAGTGCTTACGGACCACAAAAATCTGGAGTATATCCAGCAGGCGAAGCGGTTGAACTCCAGACAAGCTCGAAGGTCTCTTTTCTTCAGCCGATTCCAGTTTATTCTCACCTATAGACCCGGGTCGAAGAATCTCAAACCGGACGCCTTGTCACGAATCTACTCTCCTGCCATTCGAGAAGATACTGACATGACTGTCCTTCCGGCCGCTAAGATCGTGGCTCCGATCTCGTGGCAAGTGGAGGATACCGTGAAACAAGCCCAAGCCATCGAACCGGGCCCTGGAGGAGGTCCTGCTAATCGGTTGTTTGTTCCCAAGGCAGCAAGGTCCCAAGTCCTTCTGTGGGGGCACTCCTCTCGCCTCACCTGTCACCCGGGCGTAGGTCACACCTTGGAGTTCATCCAGCGTAAGTTCTGGTGGCCCACCATAAAAGAAGACGTTGCCACTTTCGTCAAGGCCTGTTCCGTGTGCTGCCAGGGCAAATCTTCTCACCTCCGCCCTCAAGGACTCCTTCACCCTCTATCTATTCCCCACCGACCCTGGTCCCATATCTCATTGGACTTTATTACTGGCCTTCCTCCGTCCCATGGTAATACTACTATCCTAGTCATCATCGACAGGTTTTCTAAGGCGGCCAGATTCGTTCCCTTGACTAAGTTACATTCTGCCAAGGAAACAGCTGAGTTGGTGATTAACCATGTGTTCCGAGTCTTTGGTATCCCGCAAGATATGGTTTCCGACAGAGGTCCCCAGTTCGCCTCAAGGTTTTGGAAGGCCTTCTGCCAACTCATAGGGGCCACGGCCAGTTTATCTTCAGGGTACCATCCGGAGTCCAACGGCCAAACTGAGAGGATGAATCAGGAGCTGGAAACCACCCTCAGATGTATGGTTTCCAACAACCCGTCCACATGGTCATCCTTCATTGTTTGGGCCGAGTACGCGCACAACACCTTGTGCTCCTCCTCCACTGGTATGTCTCCGCATGAGTGTCAGTTTGGCTATGCTCCGCTATTGTTCCCGGACCAGGAGGCAGAAGTCAGAGTGCCTTCAGCCTCGAGGTTCATCAGACGCTGTCGGTTTACGTGGAAGAAGGCCCGTCTTAATCTTCTGCGTTCCTCACAGCAGTACCAGCGACAAGCCAACAGACGTCGCCGTCCCGGTCCTACCCTGTACCCCGGCCAGAGAGTATGGCTCTCAACAAAAGACTTACCGCTAAGGGTGGAGTCTCGCAAGCTGTCCCAGAGATTCATCGGTCCCTTTAAGATTGCCAGGAGAGTCAATCCCGTTACTTTTCGCCTGCACTTACCCAGATCCCTTAAAATCAATCCCACATTTCACATTTCTTTATTAAAACCTGTTGTTTTTTCTCCCCTTATCCCGGCAGGCCGGGGTAAGCCAGTAATAAAGTCCAATGAGATATGGGACCAGGGTCGGTGGGGAATAGATAGAGGGTGAAGGAGTCCTTGAGGGCGGAGCAGACCTCCCCCTCCGCCCCGTGTCATCGGAGGCCAGTCGGCTTATACCGTCCACCGGATACTGGATTCCCGCCGGGTGCAGCGGTCCTGGCAGTATCTGGTGGACTGGGAAGGCTACGGTCCCGAGGAGCGCTCCTGGGTTCCTGCCAAGGACATACTGGACCCTGACCTCATTCGTCAGTTCAGGGTCCTCCACCCTGAGAAGGCTGGTAGGAACGTCAGGAGCCGTTCCTAGGGGGGGGATTCTGTCAGGTTTTGGCCAGGACTGTTTGGTTTTGTTCACTAGATGTCCCCCTTGCACCTTTTTTGTACCTTTTGTTTTTCTTGCCCTAATTATTGTTTGCACCTGAAAGTCATTCCCTTGTTAGTATTTAAACCCTGTGTGTTCCTTAGTTCCTTGCTCAGTGTTTGTATGTTAGCACCCAGCCCCAGCCTTTGTGAACATTTTTCTCTTGTTGGATTTTCCAGAGGTTCTCTGGTTTTGTTCTCGTGTATTTTTGGATTGGTCTTTTGAGGTTTGTTTTTTCCCTTGCTGTTTTTACCACTTTGTGGATTTTCTTTTGTATTTTGGAAGATATCTATTTTTTATTAAACCACCATCTCTAGTACTGCTGTGTCTGCCTCATCTTCTGGGTTCTGCCAATTATTAGTGACTGTTTCTCGCACCGGGTCCTGACAACTATTGGATGTTCTTATAGGCACTATAGTATTGCCAGCCTAAGTTGATAGGCTTGAAGTCATAAACAGCGCTGTGCTTCAAGCATTGCGAAGAGCTAATGGTAAATGCAGGAAAGTGCTGTTTGAATGAATGCTTACGAGCCTGCTGCTGCCTACCACTGCTCAGTCAGACTGCTCTATCAAATCATAGACTTAATTATAATATAATAAACACAGAGAAATACGAGCCTTATGTCATTAAGATTCAGTTCAATCTCTTTAACTGTTTTCCTGTGTCTCCAAGTGTCTTCAGGTCTGTCGTCTTGGGCCTGTCTGTCCCTGCACCTGGTCAGTAAAGCAGACACCTTTTACTACTCTGAAGCTCTTCAACCTCTGCACTGCCTTAGGTGAGTCTCCTACTGGGTCCAGAGGACAACCATCCATTAAACTCTACCTGTCTCTCCCCCGTCAGCCGGTCTCAACTCGCTCCCTAACCCTTGCCCATTCAATGTTTATAGATCTGTAATGTGTAAACCTGTAATCCTGCTACAACTACCTATCCAGTCCCTTTAAACTACCTATCCAGACCCTTTAGATCTGCAAACATCTTGGGTTAGGGCCAAGGGGAAGCAAGCCGACTGGGACAGACTGTGTGCGTCTGTCCACACCGTGTGTGTATCCGTCTACTCACCCTCTGTCTCTCTTCAGGCCCCTGGTTCATAGGAGAGTTGATTGATTGCCACAGCGGAGCTTGCTTTGCCTTCGGAGTGTTCATCGACAGACACTTCATTGAGGGAAGCCTCACTTATGTCATTGGGGTTGTGCAGGTGAGGTATTTAATCATGATCATTATGAGATGTTAATAAGACATTATAAGGTGGTCATACACACTTATGGCAAGTCTTTCAGTGCAATATCCCTGCATTATAGGGCATTATGCTTGGAGACATTTAGTAAAGCTCTATCTGACAGATACAGTGGAAGACTACAAGGCAGTGCTTCTATTTCAGTTCAAATGGTTCCCTGTAGTTGAAAAACACATCTGTTTTCTCTCTCTTTCTCTGTTTTCTCCCCCCCTTAATTTCCCAACAGGTGATCTTCATCAACATGCCTCTCACCTGTTAGTTTGATATGTTTGGTATACTGTTGTTATGCTGTAATACTCTTGAACGGCAAAAATCGATGATTTAACACATGCCACATTCCTATTTTCAAAGTTGACTGTTGAAATTAAGAAAAATGCTTTCTGTGCTATTTGGATGAACAAAAACATAGAGCCAGTTTGGTCTACTTACAGTGCCTTCGGAAAGTATTCAGACCCTTTGAATTTTCCAGCCTTATTCTACAATGTATTTTTTATATTTTTTTTATCCCTTATCAATCTATGCATACCCCACGGGGTTTTAGACATTTTTGCAAAAGAATTACAAATAAAAAACAGAAATACCTTATTTACATAAGTATTCAGACCCTTTGCTATGAGTCTCGAAATTGAGATCAGGTGCATCCTGTTTCCATGAATCATCCTTTAGATGTTTCTACAACTTGATTGGAGTCCACCTGTGTTAAATTCAATTGATTGGACATGATTTGGAAAGGCACACACCTGTCTATATAAGGTCCAACAGTTGACAGTGCATGTCAAGCAAAAACCAAGCCATGAGGTTGAAGAAATTGTCTGTAGAGCTCCGAGACAGGATTGCATCGAGGCACAGATCTGGGGAAGGTACTAAAACATTTCTGCAGCATTGAAGGTCCCCAGGAACACAGTGGCCTCCATCATTCTTAAATGGAAAAAGTATGGAATCACCAAGACTCTTCCTAGAGCTAGCCTCCCAACCAAACTGAGCAATCGTGGGGAGAAGGTCCTTGGTCAGGGAGGTGACCAAGAACCCAATGGTCATCTGATAGAGCTCCAGAGTTCCTCTGTGGAGATAGAGATGGTTGTCCTTCTGGAAGGTTCTCCTACAGCACTCCACCAATCAGGCCTTTATAGTAGAGTGGCCAGACGGAAGCCACTCCTCAGTAAAAGGCACATGGCAGCCCTCTTGGAGTTTGCCAAAAGGCACCTAAAGATTCTCAGCCATGAGAAACTCTTTAGTCTGAATGCCAAGCGTCATGTCTGGGGGAAAACTGGCACCATCCCTACTGTGAAGCATGGTGGTGGCAGCATCATGCTGTGGGGATGTTTTTCAGTGGCAGGGACTGGGAGACTAGTCAGGATCAAGGGAAAGATGAACAGAGCAAAGTACAGAGAGATCCTTGATGAAAACCTGCTCCAGAGCGCTCAGGACCTCAGACTGGGGCGAAGGTTCACCTTCCAACAGGACAATTACCCTAAGCACACAGCCAAGACAATGCAGGAGTGGCTTCGGGACAAGTCTCAATGTCCTTGAGTGGCCCAGCCTGAGCCTGGACTTGAACCAGATCGAACATCTCTGGAGAGACCTGAAAATAGCTGTGCAGCTACGATCCCCATCCAACCTGACAGAGCTTGAGAGGATTTGCAAACTCCTCAAATACAGGTGTGCCACGCTTGTAGCGTCATATCCAAGAAGACTTGAGGCTGTAATCGCTGCAAAAGGTGCTTCGACGAAGTACTGAGTAAAGGGTCTGAACACTTACGTAAATGTGATATTTCAGTTTTTTTATATAAATTAGCAAAAACCTGTTTTTGCTGTGTCATTATGGGGTATTTTGTGTAGATTGATGAGATAAAAAAAAACTGTTTAATCAATTTTAGAATAAGGCTGTAACATAACAAAATGTGGAAAAAGTCAAGGGGTCTGAATATTTTCCGAATGCACTGTACATACCCGTGCAGGCTGCTGGGGGGAGGACGGCTCATAATAATGGATGTAATGGAGTGTAAGGAATGGTACCATTCCATTCGGGCCATTATTATGAGACGTCCTCCCCTTAGCAGCCTCCTCTCCCCCGATTGCTCAGTTTGGCTGGGCGGCCATCTCTATTTGTATTTGTATTTATTATGGATCCCCATTAGCTACTCTTCCTGGGATCCAGTAAAATGTAGGCAGTTTATACAATTTTTAAAACATTACAATACATTCACAGATTTCACAACACTGTGTGCCCTCAGGCCCCTACTCCACCACTACCACATATCTACAGTACTAAATCCATGTGTGTGTATAGTGCGTATGTTATCGTGTGTGTGTGTGTGTGTGTGTATGCATGTGTCTGTGCTAATGTTTGTGTTGCTTCACAGTTCCTGCTGTTCGATAAGGTTTTTTTTAAATCAAATTTTACTGCTTGTGTCAGTTACTTTATGTGGAATCGAGTTCCATGTCGTCATGGCTCTATGTAGTACTGTGTGCCGACACTACAGTGGTAGGCTTGATTACCAACAACGACGAGACGGCCTACAGGGAGGAGAGACGGCCTACAGGGAGGAGGTGAGGGCCCTCGGAGTGTGGTGTCAGGAAAATAACCTCACACTCAACGTCAATAAAACAAAGGAGATGATTGTGGACTTCAGGAAACAGCAGAGGGAGCACCCCCCTATCCACATCGACGGGACAGTAGTGGAGAAGGTGGAAAGTTTTAAGTTCCTCGGTGTACACATCACGGACAAACTGAATTGGTCCACCCACACAGACAGCGTTGTGAAGAAGGCGCTGAATTTCTTCGCCTCCTGAGGTTGAAGAAATTCGGCTTGTCACCAAAAGCACTCACAAACTTCTACAGATGCACAATCGAGAGCATCCTGTCGGGCTGTATCACCGCCTGGTACGGCAACTGCTCCGCCCACAACCGTAAAGCTCTCCAGAGGGTAGTGAGGTCTGCACAACGCATCACCGGGGGCAAACTACCTGCCCTCCAGGACACCTACACCACCCGATGTCACAGGAAGGCCATAAAGATCATCAAGGACAACAACCACCCGAGCCACTGCCTGTTCACCCCGCTATCATCCAGAAGGCGAGGTCAGTACAGGTGCATCAAAGCAGGGACCGAGAGACTGAAAAATAGCTTCTATCTCAAGGCCATCAGACTGTTAAAAAGCCACCACTAACATTTAGTGGCCGCTGCCAACATACTGACTCAACTCCAGCCACTTTAATAATGGGAATTGATGGAAATTATGTAAAAATGTATCACTAACCACTTTAAACAATGCCACTTAATATAATGTTTACATACCCTACATTACTCATCTCATATGTATATGTATATACTGTACTGTATATCATCCACTGCATCTTGCCATCTTTATGTAATACATGTATCACTAGCCACTTTAAACTATGCCACTTTATGTTTACATACCCTACATTACTCATCTCATATGTATAGACTGTACACTATACCATCTACTGCATCTTGCCTATGCTGTTCTGTACCATCACTCATTCATATATCTTTATGTACATATTATTTATCCCTTTACACTTGTGTGTATAAGGTAGTAGTTGTGGAATTGTTAGGTTAGATTACTTGTTGGTTATTACTCCATTGTCGGAACTAGAAGCACAAGCATTTCGCTACACTCGCATTAACATCTGCTAACCATGTGTATGTGACAAATAAAATTTGATTTGATTTGCCTCCCATAGTCTGTTCTGGACTTGGGGACTGTGAAGAGACCTCTTGTGGCATGTCTTGTGGGGTATGCATGGGTGTCTGAGCTGTGTGCCAGTAGTTTAGACAGACAGTTCAGTGCATTCAACATGTCAATACCTCTCAAAAATAAAAGTAGTGATGAAGTCAATCTCTCCTCCACTTTGAGCCAGGAGAGATTGACATGCAAATTATTAATATTAGCTCTCTGTGTACATCCTAGGGCCAGCCATGCTGCCGTTCTGAGCCAATTGCAATTTTCCTGAGTCCTTTTTTTAGCACCTGACCACACGACTGAACAGTAGTCAAGGTGCGACAAAACTAGGGCCTGTCCCTGTTGGTAGTGTTGTTAAGAAGGCAGAGCATCAATTTAGTATAGACAGACTTCTCCCCATCTTAGCTACTACTGCATCAATATGTTTTGACCATGACAATTTACAATCTAGGGTTACTCCAAGCAGTTTAGTCATCTCAACTTGCTCAATTTCCACATTATTTATTACAAGATTTAGTTGAGGTTTAGGGTTTAGTGAGTGTTTTGTTCCAAATACAATGCTTTTAGTTTTAGAAATATTTAGGGCTAACTTATTCCTTGCCACCAACTCTGAAACTAACTGCAGCTCTTTGTTGAGTGTTGCAGTCATTTTAGTTGCTGTAGTAGCTGACATGTATAGTGCTGAGTCATCCGCATACATAGACACTCTGGCTTTACTTAAAGTCAGCGGCATGTAGTTAGTACATTTGAAAAAAGCAAGGGGCCTAAACAGCTACCCTGGGGAATTCCTGATTCTAACTGGATTATATTTGAGAGGCTTCCATTAAAGAACACCCTCTGTGTTCTGTTAGACAAGTAACTCTTTATCTACATTATAGCAGGGGGTGTAAAGCCATAACACATACGTTTTTCCAGCAGCAGACTATGATTGATAATGTCAAAAGCTGCACTGAAGTCTAACAAGACAGCCCCCACAATCATTTTATCATAAATTCCTCTCAGCCAATCATCAGTCATTTGTGTAAGTGCTGTGCTTGTTGAGTGTCCTTCCCTACAAGCATGCTGAAATTTATATTGTCAATTTGTTTACTGTGAAATAGCTTTGTATATGGTCAAAACACAATTTTTCCCAGAAGTTTATTAAGGGTTGGTAATAGGCTGATTGGTCGGCTATTTGAGCCAGTGAAGGGGGCTTTACTATTCTTGGGTAGCGGAATGACTTTAGCTTCCCTCCAGGCCTGAGGGCACACGCTCTCTAGTAGGCATAAAATGAAGATGTGGCAAATAGGAGTGGCAATATCATCTGTTATTATCCTGAGTAATTTGCCATACAGATTGTCACGCCCCGATGGCTTGTCATTGTTGATAGACAACAATATTTTTTTCACCTCTTCCACAGTGACTTTACGGAATTCAAAAGTACAATTCTTGTCTTTTATAATTTGGTCCGATATACTTGGATGTGTAGTGTCAGTGTTTGTTTTCTTATCTTGCCAATGAAAAAGTCATTAAAGTAGTTTGCAATATCAGTGGGCTTTGTGATAAATGAGCCATCTGATTTTTTAATTTTTTAATTCACCTTTATTTAACCAGGTAGGCAAGTTGAGAACACGTTCTCATTTACAATTGCGACCTGGCCAAGATAAAGCAAAGCAGTTCGACACATACAACAACACAGAGTTACACATGGGGTAAAACAAACATACAGTCAATAATACAGTAGAAGATAAAGTCTATATACAATGTGAGCAAGTGAGGTGAGATAAGGGAGGTGAAGGCAAAAAAAAGGCCATGGTGGTGAAGTAAATACAAAATAGCAAGTAAAACACTGGAATGGTTGATTTGCAGTGGAAGAATGTGCAAAGTAGAGATAGAAATAATGGGATAATAATAAGAGAGCTGTGTAAGGACATCAGGGATAAAATTGTAGACCTGCACAAGGCTGGGATGGGCTACAGGACAATAGGCAAGCAGCTTGGTGAGAAGGCAACATTTGTTGGCGCAATTATTAGAAAATGGAAGAAGTTCAAGATGACGGTCAATCACCCTCGGTCTGGGGCTCCATGCAAGATCTCATCTCGTGGGGCATCAATGATCATGAGGAAGGTGAGGGATCAGCCCAGAACTACACGGCAGGACCTGGTCAATGACCTGAAGAGAGCTGGGACCACAGTCTCAAAGAAAACCATTAGTAACACACTACGCCGTCATGGATTAAAATCCTGCAGCGCACGCAAGGTCCCCCTGCTCAAGCCAGCGCATGTCCAGGCCTGTCTGAAGTTTGCCAATGACCATCTGGATGATCCAGAGGAGGAATGGGAGAAGGTCATGTGGTCTGATGAGACAAAAATATATATTTTTGGTCTAAACTCCACTCGCCGTGTTTGGAGGAAGAAGAAGGATGAGTACAACCCCAAGAACACCATCCCAACCGTGAAGCATGGAGGTGGAAACATCATTCTTTGGGGATGCTTTTCTGCAAAGGGGACAGGACGACTGCACCGTATTGAGGGGAGGATGAATGGGGCCATGTATCGCGAGATCTTGGCCAACAACCTCCTTCCCTCAGTAAGAGCATTGAAGATGGGTCGAGGCTGGGTCTTCCAGCATGACAATGACCCAAAACACACAGCCAGGGCAACTAAGGAGTGGCTCCGTAAGAAGCATCTCAAAGTCCTGGAGTGGCCTAGCCAGTCTCCAGACCTGAACCCAATAGAAAATCTTTGGAGGGAGCTGAAAGTCCGTATTGCCCAGCGACAGCCCCGAAACCTGAAGGATCTGGAGAAGGTCTGTATGGAGGAGTGGGCCAAAATCCCTGCTGCAGTGTGTGCAAACCTGGTCAAGAACTACAGGAAACGTATGATCTCTGTAATTGCAAACAAAGGTTTCTGTACCAAATATTAAGTTCTGCTTTTCTGATATCAAATACTTATGTCATGCAATAAAATGCAAATTAATTACTAAAAATCATACAATGTGTTTTTCTGGATGTTTGTTTTAGATTCCGTCTCTCACAGTTGAAGTATACCTATGATAAAAATTACAGACCTCTACATGCTTTGTAAGTAGGAAAACCTGCAAAATCGTCAGTGTATCAAATACTTGTTCTCCCCACTGTATGTGTGGCATCAATGTGTGTGTGTGCCAGGTAGCCTAGTGGTTAAGAGCATTGGGCCAGTAACCAAAAGGTTGCAGATTCGAATCCCGAGCTGACTAGTTGAAAAGTATACCGATGTGCCCTTGAGCAAGGCACTTAGCCCTAATTGCTCCTGTAAGTCACTCTGGATAAGTGTGTCAGTGTAGTATGTGTGGGTAGTCTAGTGAGTGTGCATGGAGTCAGTGCAAACCATTAAGATACATAATAAAAGGGGTTAATGTAAATTGTCTGGGTAGCCATTTAATTAACTGTTCAGCAGTGTTATGGTTTGGGGGCAGAAGCTGTTCAGCAGTCTTATGGCTTGGGGGTAGAAGCTGTTCAGCAGTGTTATGGCTTGGGGGCAGAAGCTGTTCAGCAGTCTTATGGCTTGGGGGCAGAAGCTGTTCAGCAGTCTTATGTTATGGCTTGTGGGTAGAAGCTGTTCAGCAGTCGTATGATTTGGGGATAGAAGCTGTTCAGGAGCCTTTTGGTCACAGCCTTGATGCTCCGGTACCGCTTGCCATGTGGTAGCAGAGAGAACAGTCTATGACTTGGATGGCTGGAGTCTTTGACCATTTTTAGGGCCTTCCTCTGAGCCAAATATATTGATAAAAGTCACCTTGTCAGAGAGAGATTTACATGGTTATCAAAACAACATGCCAGGGTAAGCCTACACAAACACAGCCCTTATTTTAAGTGTTTCTAAAATCCCCTATGGGGAAAATGAATGGTGGAAAAACGATTGGAACCGTTTCCCTATTTCAGCGCTAGGGTTTATGGGTATTATGACACCTCCACTGTGGGGCTATATACAGCTCGTTGAGTGTGGTCTTATGCAGCATTCAAAATAACTGGGAACTCGGAAATCACCGACTTCAGTGCTTCGAACCAACTGCAGCCCCAACTGGGAAAATCGTTTTGAACGGGCATCCAACTCGGAATTCCAATTCGGGCCTCATTCTAGAGCTCTGACTTTCCGACCTGAAGATCACTGACGTCATGATATGATCTCGTATTTTTCGGAGTTCACAGTTGTTTTGAACGCGGCATTAGTGCCAGCATCGGTTTGTGGTTGTAAATAGACAGCTACGAAAAATACAGATGAAAAATATATTGGTAAATAGTATGGTCACAGCTTATCATGAGGTATTCTAACTCAGGCAGAACCTCGACACTGTCTTAATTGTAGAGATCGCGCAACAACTGTTGTCAATGAGGAGACACACCACCCCTGATCTTACCGGACTATTCAGTTATGTCCTGCCGATGCATAGAAAAAATACCTAGGTTTATATTATCCATGTCCTTGTTCAGCCATGTCTCCGAGAAGCATAGTATCCTAACCTGCGTTAATGATCCTGTGTAAACAAACCAATCGTGGCGACAACGAGGGGGCTTGGTTTCCCTGGAGTTTTCCTGGACACGGGTCGCAGCCAGACCAAACGCTTTTGCTCATTGTTCTATCTGTGGTCAGACCTTATTGCATTGGCTTGGGAGAAGGCTACATATACCAGGTCGGAAGTTTAGCAGCACTCTTTGCACATGCAGAATCTTCTCTCGTCAAAATAGCTGAAGTAAACGTTGTTTTCATTCTTGTGTGTATGCTGCGATTGGTGGTGGTGGTTGACACTTTGTTGTCCGCTCCTCTTTGCGATTATGCAAATACGCCACCTACAGTAGGGAGTAGGCCAGAGTATTTTTGTAGGCTACGTATTAAAAGTGGTATGTGCCCTCACCCAATATGATATCTGTGTACTCTCTATGGCTCTCGTAAATCTTTACTCTGTCGAGTTTCGCAATACTTCTACAACAATGAAGTAAGAGTTGTGACTAGTTGAGTTTCATTGCAACAACTCATAATAAAGCATACGCTATACATTCACAATTACCATGCAATGATTTCAGCCGCAAGAGTAGGAACTAGGAAGTGACGCTCCGAAAAGCAGAAAAAAAGTTTTCTGTTTCAGAAGAGACAGAGAAAATGCCGAGCAGAACATTGTAGCCTACCGGCTATAAGCTACAAGGTAGGCTAAAGTAGAAATTTCATTTATTCGTGTGTAATAATGTCAAAACTTGTCAATGTTAATGTGACAACTTGTCAATGTATCTAAACTTCTCTACGATGAAAGAAAGGTATCAATATAGGATTCAGGATATGGGTCCGATATGCATAATTAATTGTCCCCTCCCTGTAGCATATTTCATCTACAATGGCTGCATTTATAAACGCATCTCAATTCATCTCCATGGAAACCCTGCATATTGATCTAGAATTTCTGTGCAGTAGTATAGTTTAGACTAGAGACAGAATCGCGTCGTTCGATAGCTCGGATGCCAAGGGTGGAGGCAGACTTACAATTGCTGCACGATAGCATATCTCCGGTGCAACCCCTCTGGTCCCTGCAGTGTGGGGGGGTAGAGTTCCACGTCACGATCGAAAGTTACATTGCGTATCCCCGGTACAATAGATCACGAGTCGCGTTTATCAATCGGTATACAATAAGAATAAGCCTTCTGCCAATTCGTCCTCCTGGTCTATTGCAGGCTATCATCAATTGTATGATGAAGCCAGAAAGAAATATGTCCTGCACGTGTCCTGCACAGGTCCTGCATTGAAGAGTGGAGTGGATTTTTTCACTATAGACTGTAGTTGTAGTTTTATTAACCGTTCATTACCAGTTTAATGCCAGTTGCTGTGACAGACAATTATAACTAAGTCACTGGATTAATATATTATTTGGATAGGCTAATAGTTAGGACCTGTGCCAAACACTTTCTCTTTAGAAGGTAGATTGTACATGTCATTTAGGCCTTTCTCCCAATGGAAGAGTAGAAGAGTGCATATCATATGGACATCACCTAGATACAAAACTACAGGCCTAATAAAACACACATATACACACACACACAATCTCACATCTCACTCATTCTCACAGAGCTTGGTTGGCATATTCCTTATGCAGTGAATAGCATGTGTGAATGTTTCCAAGCTTTGCAACGTTATTTTAAGGTACAGCAGAGAGTATAGTCTGACACAGAGTGGGGCTGGCAGTATCTCCTTTCTGCCAGCAGACACATGCTATTTGCTATGCAACTCACTGACTGTAAATTGCTCTGGATATGAGTGTCTGCTGCTAAATGACCAAAATGTAAATGCAATATTCGAGACAGTGTAATAATATTGTAATACTGTTGTAATAGTGCCATGAAGAGCAATTATATTGCAGAACAGTGTAGAGAGAGGTCTATTCTCCCTATCTTAAAGGTCCAATGCAGCCATTTTTATCTCAATATCAAATAATTTCTGGGTAAAGATGAAGTACCTTACTGTGATTGTTTTCAACTAAAATGGTAAAAAAGAAACAAAAATACTTCTTAGCAAAGGGCAATTTCTCAAGCAATAATTTTGCTAGGACTGTCTGGGTGGGAACTGAGTGGGGAGGGGGAAACTGAAAATGTGCTGTTATTGGCAGAGAGGTTTGGAACAATCATTCTTATTGGTCTATTGAAATTTCAGATGGTCTTTTCAAACAGCTCTTACACTAAAGGGCATTATCATCAATTGCACAATTTCACTGCATCATTACATTTACATTTAAGTCATTTAGCAGACGCTCTTATCCAGAGCGACTTACAAATTGGAAAGTTCATACATATTCATCCTGGTCCCCCCGTGGGGAATGAACCCACAACCCTGGCGTTGCAAGCGCCATGCTCTACCAACTGAGCCACACGGGACCATCACTCCAAACTCATAGTGTGGACATATAGAGAACACAGGAAAATCAGGTTTTTGACTCCACTGGACCTTTAAAACTATGCAAGGGCCTCTGACATGTGTAATACTAAAACTACACCAGCTTCAAACAGCTGAAAATACAATACTTTTGGTTATGGAAAATAGATTTCATGGTGGTTTCGATGTTACAAAGATACTCAACACAATGACTGGTTGTTTTGTCACAAAATGAAATCAGGCGAACTATTTGAATTTTAGCAACCAGGAAATGGCGTCGCGGTTTCTGCATATTGCACCTTGTAAATGTATCAATGACCCACTGATTTGCGGTATTTCACCGCATGGATCTGAGTAGTACTTTTGACGCGTAAATTACATCGCCCCTCATGCAAGAGGAAAACCATATATGGTCGTGGAAGTAGGTGTGGCGAGCAGACTGGAGAGGATCACAAGGATGAGCCGAAAGAATGTGTTGTTCGATTGAGAGAGCGTTCTACAGCGGGAGAAACAAGGCCTCTTAGGACAGCGGATGTGTTGTGTACATGTAGGCTATTTGTCCAATAGTAACGAAATAATGTGCAACACTTATTGTGCGACATTGTCCATATTCCTGCAGATCGTTGCTCCATTTTGGACCGGATAGCACGTTTGTTTTAATGACATCGATCTACCTCATTCTTTGACTTGAAAAATAATAGTGAGGTCAGCATAGAATGACTCAACGCTAGAGATGCATGCAGTCATATCTCCGTTCGATTGCACACTGTGGGGCGCGTGGACCCGGGGACAGTTGCTGCACTGGTGGTCACCGCAGAAACATGGCAAGCACAGTGAGTGATCGGATAGGAACTGGGATTTATATATCTGGGCTTGTTGATCAGAATATGAGAAGCATGCAAGTGAATGGTTGTTGTAAACAAAGTTCACCATTGCATTAAATAGGCCTTCATGCATATTAAACCTAATGATCAGCGGTTTAGACATCTCTGTGTGTGTTTATTGGTTAATATGGAGTGTTTCTTTAGAAAAAGAGGATATAACCGTTCATATGACGTAGGCTATTAACCATATTGACATGTTGAGCAGTCCTAGATCCGCTGCGCGTGGGCTATATCCTATCTTTCTTTTATTTTGGAGCTCGTGCTTGTATAGCCTATATAGGTTACATTGTTGCTTCACTTTGTTGCAACGTGCCATGGAATTAGTGGCTGGATAATCCGTGTTCTGCAACAAAGGACTGCCTTCTCGTAAATAGCGCTGAGCTGGCTGGCGGTGGGGACGCGATGCAGAGGTGGGGGGTCCAGCAAGGGTTGTTCCGATGTAGGACGCAACATGTTTTTCTTTTCCTTTTTTTGATGTCTGTGGGCAATTCTTCCCACTCCCCCATGTCAAATACAACGACTGTGCGTTCGCTTTCACCGCGGTGCGTATTCGCTGTTTAAATTAAGAAACGCTCAGGGATTAGGTAATTACGGTTGAGGTACAAACCTAGGCTATATATTCACTGCGTTACATTGGTTAAAACCTACCGGGGGTTGTTACTGTGTCATTATCCTACTAGCCTACACTCAATAGCGTACAGAAAGGTTAGGTGGACATCGTGTTACTGTGCACATGTTTCATATTGTATAAACCCTTCTTGAAAAACCACACTGCAAAACACACTCCACATGATTTCTGTTGTTCAGCAAAATAGGCCAAGGCAATGCGTCTTGCACGTTCTTGGCATAGGGTGCTCACACTCCAATTCCCTGAAATTGATCATAGGTATTTCTTCATAAACACGGTGATGCATCCACATAGTTTTTTATAGCCTACATTGGAACAGCATCTACATAAATGTTCCTAATTAAGAACATGGTATAATTATCCTCGCCGGTGCACCAGGGTGTCAGGTCCTCACCATGGTGCTGAGTGATTAGTGCTTTTTGAAGTCTTTCCGTTTAATCATTAAAAAATAATTACTATTTGAGTAGTTCTTCAAAATGAATACGGCATACTTTTATGACTGCTGAATGACAACTATCAGTCACTTACATCATGTATTTTCACTTAGAGATACCTCGTGAAGCAACTTCTCTCTATCCCTCTCATTCATTTTTTCTGCCTGCAACGTAAAACAGACAGAAAAAATGCACGAGAGGGATAAGTAGGTGTGCAATGGTTTAGGGTCATTGTAGTAAATTACCATGTTCTCTGTGCTAAACTATTTAGAATAATGAGTTGTTGTAAACTACAACCCCCTACTACATTGCACAGTTCAGGCTTGATCTGATTTATCTCTAGAGAAAATGTGCAATGTGCGCATTGAACTCACAGGGGGAAAAAAACAATTGAATGAACTGATGTCACTCAGTTAGTTGTTTAAAAACAAAAACATAACATACATTTTGGCTAATCACTCAGAGCTACCTCACTGTGAAGTGTGGTCGGTCAGACAGTTACAATGTTTGCCCAGTGCAGGATATGAACTGATGCAGCTGTCTATTTGAAAGTTGCTACATCCATGTTTGGACTTAGAAATTAAATATATATAGGCCTAAGTATTGATTCTGGAAAAATATGACTTATAAATGTCTCATGAGCTTAGTTCAACTGTCCTACCTCATCAGCCCAAAATATTATATATTTTGAAATATTAAATCAAATGTATTTATAAAGCCCTTTTTACATCAGCTGATGTCACAAAGTGCTATACAGAAACCCAGCCTAAAAAACCCAAACAGCAAGCAATGCAGATGTAGAAGAACGGTGGCTATGAAAAACTCCTTAGAAAGGCAGGAACCTAGGAAGAAACCTTGAGAGGAACCAGGCTCTGAGGGGTGGCCAGTCCTCTTGTGGCTGTGCCGGGTGGAGATTATAACAGTACATGGCCAAGATGTGGTTGTAGAGGGTGCAACAGGTCAGCACCTCAGGAGTAAATGTCAGTTGGCGTTTCATAGTCAATCATTCAGAGTTAGAGACAGCAAGTGCGGTAGAAGGTAGCACGTCCGGTGAACAGGTCAGGCAGAACAGTTGAAACTGGAGCAGCAGCACAACCAGGTGGACTGGGGACAGCAAGGAGTCATCAGTCCAGGTAGTCCTGAGGCATGGTCCTAGGACTCAGGTCCTCAGAGAGAAAGAGAGACAGAGAGAGAGAAAGAGAGAGAATTAGCGGGTGCATACTTAAATTCACACAGGACACCGGATAAGACAGGAGAAATACTCCAGATATAACACACTGACCCTAGCCCCCTGACACAAACTATTGCAGCATAAATACTGGAGGCTGAGACAGGAGGGGTCGGGAGACACTGTTGCCCCGTCCGACGATACCCCCAGGCAGGATATAACCCCACCCACTTTGCAAAAGCACAGCCCGCACACCACTAGAGGGATATCTTCAAACCACCAACTTACTACCCTAAGACAAGGCCGTGTATAGCCCACAAAGATCTCCCCACGGCACGAACCCGAGGGGGGCGCCAACCCAGACAGGAAGATCACGTCAGTGACTCAACCCACTCAAGTGACGCACCCCTCCTAGGGACGGCATGGAAGACACCAGTAAGCCAGTGACTCAGCCCCTGTAATAGAGTTAGAGGCAGAGAATGCCAGAGGAGAGAGGGGAACCAGCCAGGCAGAGACAGCAAGGGCGGTTCGTCGCTCCAGTGCCTTTCCGTTCACCGTCACACCCCTGGGCCAGACTACACTCAATCATAGGACCTACTGAAGAGATGAGTCTTCAATAAAGACTTAAAGGTTGAGACGAGTCTGTGTCTCTCACATGGATAGGAAGAGCATTCCATAAAAATGGAGCTCTATAGGAGAAGGCCCTGCCTCCAGCTGCCTCCAGCTGTTTGCTTAGAACTTCTAGGGACAATAAGGAGGCCTGCATACGTGTAGGTATGTACGGCATTACATGGAGCAGGCCCATGTAATGCATTGTAGGTTAGCAGTAAAACCTTGAAATCAGCCCTTGCCTTAACAGGAAGCCAGTATAGAGAGGCTAGCACTGGAGTAATATGATCACATTTTTTTGTTCTAGTCAAGATTCTAGCAGCCGTGTTTAAGCACTAACTGAAGTTTATTTAGTGCTTTATCTGGGTAGCCGGAAAGTAGAGCATTGCAGTAGTCTAAGTGGCAAAAGCATGGATAACTTTTTCTGCATCATTTTTGGACAGAAAGTTTCTGATTTTTGCAATGTTACATGGATGGAAAAAGCTGTCCTTGAAACAGTCTTGATATCTTCGCCAAAAGAGAGATCAGGGTCCAGAGTAACGCCGAGGTCCTTCACAGTTTTATTTGAGACGACTGTACAACCATCAAGATTAATTGTCAGATCCAATAGAAGATCTCTTGGTTTTTTGGGACCTGGAACTGGCATCTCTGTTTTGTCCGAGTTTAAAAGTTTAAAAAATTGCCGCCATCCACTTCCTTACGTCTGAAACACAGGCTTCCAGGGAGGGCAATTTTGGGGCTTCACCAGCTGTGTATCGTCCGCATAGCAGTGAAAGTTAACATTTATGTTTCTGAATGACATCACCAAGAGGTAAAATATTTAGTGAAAACAATAGTGGTCCGTAAACGGATCCTTGAGGAACACCGACATTTACAGTTGGTTTGTCAGAGGACAAACGATCCACAGAGACAAACTGATGTCTTTCTGACAGATAAGATCTAAACCAGGCCAGAACTTGTCCGTATAGACCAATTTGGGTTTCCAATCTCTCCAGAAGAATGTGGTATCAAAAGCAGCACTAAGGTCTAGGAGCACGAGGACAGATGCAGAGCCTTGGTCTGACGCCATTAAAAGGTAATTTACCACCTTCACGAGTGCAGTCTCAGTGCTATGACGGGGTCTAAAACCAGACTGAAGCGTTTCGTATACATTGTTTGTCTTCAGGAAGGCAGTAAGTTGCTGCGTAACAGCTTTTTCATTTTTTTTTTAAGAGGAATGGGAGATTCGATACAGGCCGATAGTTTTTATATTTTCTGGGTCAAGGTTGGGCTTTTTAAAGAGAGTCTTTATTACTGCCATTTTTAGTGAGCTTGGTACACATCCGGTGGATAGGGAGCCGTTTATCATGTTCAACATAGGAGGTCAAGCACAGGAAGTAGCTCTTTCAGTAGTTTAGTTGGAATAGGGTCCAGTATGCAGCTTGAAGTTTTAAAGGCCATTACTATTTTCTTCAATGTGTCAAGAGATATAGTATTAAAAAACTTGAGTGTCTCCCTCCCAAATACAATGTTTCTAAATAAAGTAAATATAAACCGACACTGTATAGCCTCAAAACATGGTTAAAATGATAATTTTGATATTGTGGATGGTCTGTCCTTGCATCCATAGCTCTGTCTATGAATTTGAGAGTGGTTAGATTTCTCCAGGCCCATCCTTTGGCTTTTTACCAAAACAAAATTGTTATTGTTTCAATTAAGGACTCTAGCTTTAAGGCGTGTGTGTGTGTGTTTACTAGATGGTTGCTGCCTAGGCCATACAGTTCATTTGGATATTGTAGTGCATGCTATCAGTGCCAGTTGTAAAATATTTCAATTGCAGAGGGTTTCTGTATCTCTGTGTATCCAGATTGTGATTATCATAATGTGTTGTCATGGCAATGGAAGTGATGCCCAGAAAGATTTGGACTACAATAAATGTGCCTTTTTTAATGTTTTTCTAAGGGTCATTGTGAGTCATGTTTGTTCACTCATTGTCCCGTCTCTTGCCTTTTCCTATTGAACATGCAGGAACAGGGTCAAGGGGTGACAGGTTCCCCTTTTGAGGAAGCAGGAACAGGGTCAAGGGGTGACATGTTCCCCTTTTGAGGAAGCAGGAACAGGGTCAAGGGGTGACATGTTCCCCTTTTGAGGAAGCAGGAACAAGGTCAAGGGGTGACAGGTTCCCCTTTTGAGGAAGCAGGAACAGGGTCTAGGGGTGACATGTTCCCCTTTTGAGGAAGCAGGAACAGGGTCAAGGGGTGACAGGTTCCCCTTTTGAGGAAGCAGGAACAGGGTCTAGGGGTGACATGTTCCCCTTTTGAGGAAGCAGGAACAGGGTCAAGGGGTGACAGGTTCCCCTTTTGAGGAAGCAGGAACAGGGTCTAGGGGTGACATGTTCCCCTTTTGAGGAAGCAGGAACAAGGTCAAGGGGTGACAGGTTCCCCTTTTGAGGAAGCAGGAACAAGGTCAAGGGGTGACAGGTTCCCATTTTGAGGAAGCAGGAACAGGGTCTAGGGGTGACATGTTCCCTTTTTGAGGAAGCAGGAACAAGGTCAAGGGGTGACAGGTTCCCCTTTTGAGGAAGCAGGAACAAGGTCAAGGGGTGACAGGTTCCCCTTTTGAGGAAGCAGGAACAAGGTCAAGGGGTGACAGGTTCCCCTTTTGAGGAAGCAGGAACAAGGTCAAGGGGTGACAGGTTCCCCTTTTGAGGAAGCAGGAACAAGGTCAAGGGGTGACAGGTTCCCCTTTTGAGGATGGAGAAGCAGGGTCAAGAGGTGACAGGTTCCCACTTTGTCCTGAATGACTCAGAGACTCATTGACTCACTGGGGCTCTGACTCACTGGGGCTCTGATTCATTGAGTCAGGTTCCCACTTTGTCCTGAATGACTCAGAGACTCATTGACTCACTGACTCACTGGGGCTCTGACTCATTGAGTCAGGTTCCCATTTTGTCCTGAATGACTCAGAGACTCATTGACTCACTGGGGCTCTGACTCATTGAGTCAGGTTCCCAGTGCAAAAAGACAAAGTAGGATGCATCCCAAATGGCACAACATTCCCTAAATAGTGCACTGCTTTAGACCAGGACCCATATGGAATAGGGTGCAATTTATTTGGGGCACAACAAGTAGCATTTAGCCTCAGAATCTCTTTTTGGTGCATTCATTCGTCAGAAAGGAGAGCAGCTCTCACTGTTCCTACCCAGACAGACAAGTTAACCAATCAATAAAGTTTATTTATAAAGCCCTTGTTACAGCAAGTCAATTCAATTCAAGAGGAATCTTTAATATGACAGTAGAAATGAGCAAATGGGCCACAACGGTGAATATTGGTAAAATCGCACTCATTCTCACACCGTGTGGTGGGTGTAATAATAATACATAGATGCTTATATTTGCCCTATTTCACACATGTACAAGTGGGTATTAATACGCATGTGTGAATTGGAAATGTGTGTTTTTTGCGTATCCCAACTCTCCCTGAGACGGCCAGGGTCTGTGTGTGTGCGTTTGTGTGTCTGTGTGTGTGATGGCTGTAGTGCATCCTCCTATCTCCTGCTGTGTCACTCTCAGAACCTAATGTAAAGTGATGGTGGCTTGAAGCGGTCATTTGATGTGATCAGGAAGTATTTAACCTTTATAACAACATTTCTTCTGCAAGGGAGTCCAGCTTCAGTGTTTGTGTGTGACTGTGCGTGTAACTAGGCGACTATGTGCGTGTGTGTGACTGTGTGTGTGTGTGTGTGTGTGTGTGTGTGTGTGTGTGTGTGTGTGTGTGTGTGTGTGTGTGTGTGTGTGTGTGTGTGTGTGTGTGACTGTGCTGTGCGTGTGCTGTGTGTGTGTGACGTGTGTAAGCGTGTGCGTGTATCTGTGTGCGTACGTATGTGCGTGTGTGTGTGTGTGTGTGTGTGTGTGTGTGTGTGTGTGTGTGTGTGTGTGTGTGTGTGTGTGTGTGTGTGTGTGTGTGTGTGTGTGTGTGTGTGACTGTGTAACTGTGCGTGTATCTGGGCGACTATGTGCGTGTGTGTGTGTGTGTGTGTGTGTGTGTGTGTGTGTGTGTGTGTGTGTGTGTGTGTGTGTGTGTGTGTGTGTGTGTGTGTGTGTGACTGTGCGTGTAACTGAGCGACTACGTGCGTGTGTGTGTGTGTGTGTGTGTGTGTGTGTGTGTGTGTGTGTGTGTGTGTGTGTGTGTGTGTGTGTGTGTGTGTGTGTGTGTGTGTGTGTGTGTGTGACTATGTATGTGTGCGCTAGGCTGTGTCATTACTAGCTCAGCTCACATGACAGGGGTAAGGACACACTACATGCATGGAGCCAGGCAGGCACACTTTCATTCCTTTCTTTCTTTCTTTCTTTCCCACCCAACCCGTTACCTTTCACTGGTACTCCATTGTGTTGGAAAGGGTTTTTACATGGCTGCAGGCAGCTTTAACAATAGGTCCATTAGGAACCCTATTGGGACCTCTCTGGACTGTCCTGTAACATGACCCCTCTGGTCTCTTCACAGGGTGTCTCCCATGAATGAACGAGGCCAGTGGACATCCAGACATCTCTATCAGCACCGGCAACCTCTCAATACAGCAGGAAGAGGAGTTCAAGGGGAGAAGGAGAAGATTGGGTTTTGTCTACGTCCAATCCAACTCCTTGGCTTTTGGTTGCATATGTGGTTTGGTGATTTCCGTTAAAATATGCAACCCCCTCTCCTAGGGTGTGTGCTGTGAACTTTCTATTCCCTTTATCTTCAGATAAGGCCAGTGGAAGAGGACCACGTTGGGACATACGTTGATTGGTGGTCTGTGTGGTTGGGGGACTGTTATGCACCTAGTACCTCATAGTCCCCCCACCTCGCCCCGTTATTCATGCCAGCCATGAGTTTACCACCCCAGCAGAAACCCAACAGTAAGAGAACAGGCAAGCGCATCTCTTTTTTCAACGACCAAGGAGTGGCGATGAAGGAGACGTCTTCTCAGCAGAATCCAGAAGGTTCTTGCTACGGCCTTGGTGCCCCAGCCTCAGGGCCTGGTCCTGGGCAGAGTGAGGCTGCAGGCACCGTCACCTCCACAACCTCCAACCCAGAGGCTCCACATACTGGTGTGTACCTCAACTCAGTGATCTTCAGTCCAGAGAAAGGAGACCAGAGTCGGGGACATTACCAACAGACTGTACCCATGAAGTGGGCACACCAGGACCCAGCAGCTCAACCACAGCCTCAACAGAGAACTGGGACTGGGACTGGGAACTGGACACAGGGTGTCACTATGGCTAACTGGGGTCAGAACTTTGCTCCCTACCTAGGGGGCGTCAACGTCAGTGACTCACGGTCCCAGACCCAGACTACCTTTGCCAAGCAGCAGATCCGTGAGGGGCCTCCACCCCTGCAGCCACAGCAGCCACAGCCTCCTAGTAGGGCTGCAGAGAAGCAGCCTCCCCAGCAGCAGCAGGTGGTTAACCCTAACCCTCTGCCTGCTGGAGGAGAGGCCTACAGAGACGTTAGAGACGTGGCCAAGCCTCGCAGCCTAGAGTGGGAGCAGCAGCATCAGGCTTCCCAACAGCAACAGCAGTCCCAGACTCAGGAATTCCCACAGACCCTTAAGCCTGGGGCTCTAAATGCCCAGCAGCACAGCACATCCAACCCTGGGAGCAGCTCCGTGCTTCAGCCCTTCCAGCTAGCCTTCGGCCAGCCTAAGCAACACCTAACGGCTGGCTACTACCAGGTGTTTCAGGGGGGCAATAGGACTTTACCTAATCTGAACTACAATGCCCAACAGCCCAAACCCCAACCACATCCACAGACCCAGCAGCATCCACAACTCCAGCAGCAGCTGCAACAGACCCAACAGCGTCCACAGCTCCAGCAGCAGCTGCAACAGACTCAACAGCATCCACAACTCCAGCAGCAGCTGCAACAGACCCAACAGCGTCCACAACTCCAGCAGCAGCTGCAACAGACCCAACAGCGTCCACAGCTTCAGCAGCAGCTGCAACAGACTCAACAGCATCCACAACTCCAGCAGCAGCTGCAACAGACCCAACAGCGTCCACAACTCCAGCAGCAGCTGCAACAGACCCAACAGCGTCCACAACTCCAGCAGCAGCTGCAACAGACTCAACAGCATCCACAACTCCAGCAGCAGCTGCAACAACGACAACAGCAACAGAAACAAATATTACAGCAACAACAACAAATGCAACAACAACATCATAAGATGCAACAGCAGCAAATGCTTCAGCATCAACAGCAACTACAACAACAGCAACAACAACTACACATAAAACAAGAGCAACAGTTACAACAGCAACAACAAATACAACAGCAACAGCAAATACAGCAACAATTACAGCAACACAACAACAGCAATTGCAGCAACAACAACCCCAACATGTTCTAGAATACTACCCCAGCAGCCAGAACCCACCTACCCACCCACACCCTCACTCCCAGCCGCCCGTGTTAGTGCCCTCCCAAGAGCCCTGTGCTCAGGCAGCATCCTCCACAGACCTCCAGGAGATGTCCCCAGTACCTCCAAACACCCCCCCACACACAGACTCCCAGCTCCCCCCCACGGAGACCCAGCTCCAACCTCCCCATATCCAGCTGCAGCCTCGAAGGTCCAGGAGACTCTCCAAGGAAGGTGGACCACCACCAGTTGACAACCCCTTCCTCATACCATCTGATGGGGCCCAGAATGGGGCCTCTGAGGAGCCAGGTGGAGCACCGAAGGCGGATGAAGTCCACGTTGCCCAGATGGCCCCTACAGGGGTCATCCAGAGCACACGCAGGAAACGGAGGGTCTCCCAGGAGGTTAACCTGGAGACGCTGGCCCAGAAAGCCTCAGAGATGGAGTCCCTACCGCCACACATCGTCAAGGTAACTGTTTCTGCTACCCTGGTAACTGTTTCTGCTAGTATTGTTGGGCTTGAGGAGTTGCAATAACAGTCCTCTTTGATGAATGTTGTTAAAACAATCAATTTCCTTGTTGTTTACCTTTGTATAATGGCAGAGGGATTCTGGCTCCCTTATCTAGAAGTAGATCAGAAACAAAAAGCCTAATGCATCTGCCATTGGCCAATCGAGCCTGAAATGATGTTGTTTATGAATGATTAGCACTGAGCAGAATAATCATCATCCCAATATGAACACAGCCGATCTGACTGATTTAGCTCGGTCTGTCTTCAGGGAAGGGTTTTATTGATTGGTTATAGATGCACAATTACTCATGATATAACGCAAATTCTAAAAATGATAAGTAATACTCCTATTTTGTGTGTGCAAAAAACAGCAAGAAATGCAAACCACATGTGTGTATTTTGTCCTCAGTGCAACCTAGTGCCCTATATGTCGTTCCACCAACCTAGTGCCCTATATGTCGTTCCACCAATCTAGTGCCCTATATGTCGTTCCACCAACCTAGTGCCCTATATGTCGTTCCACCAACCTAGTGCCCTATATGTCGTTCCACCAACCTAGTGCCCTATATGTCGTTCCACCAACCTAGTGCCCTATATGTCGTTCCACCAACCTAGTGCCCTATATGTCGTTCCACCAACCTAGTGCCCTATATGTCGTTCCACCAACCTTGTGCCCTATATGTCGTTCCACCAACCTAGTGCCCTATATGTCGTTCCACCAACCTAGTGCCCTATATGTCGTTCCACCAACCTAGTGCCCTATATGTCGTTCCACCAACCTAGTGCCCTATATGTCGTTCCACCAACCTAGTGCCCTATATGTCGTTCCACCAACCTAGTGCCCTATATGTCGTTCCACCAACCTAGTGCCCTATATGTCGTTCCACCAACCTTGTGCCCTATATGTCGTTCCACCAACCTAGTGCCCTATATGTCGTTCCACCAACCTAGTGCCCTATATGTCGTTCCACCAACCTAGTGCCCTATATGTCGTTCCACCAACCTAGTGCCCTATATGTCGTTCCACCAACCTAGTGCCCTATATGTCGTTCCACCAACCTAGTGCCCTATATGTCGTTCCACCAACCTAGTGCCCTATATGTCGTTCCACCAACCTAGTGCCCATATGTCGTTCCACCAACCTAGTGCCCTATATGTCGTTCCACTAACCTAGTGCCCTATATGTCGTTCCACCAACCTAGTGCCCTATATGTCGTTCCACCAACCTAGTGCCCTATATGTCGTTCCACCAACCTAGTGCCCTATATGTCATCCACCAACCTAGTGCCCTCTATGTCGTTCCACCAACCTAGTGCCCTATATGTCGTTCCACCAACCTAGTGCCCTATATGTCGTTCCACCAACCTAGTGCCCTATATGTCGTTCCACCAACCTAGTGCCCTATATGTCGTTCCACCAACCTTGTGCCCTATATGTCGTTCCACCAACCTAGTGCCCTATATGTCGTTCCACCAACCTAGTGCCCTATATGTCGTTCCACCAACCTAGTGCCCCTATATGTCGTTCCACCAACCTAGTGCCCCTATATGTCGTTCCACCAACCTTGTGCCCTATATGTCGTTCCACCAACCTAGTGCCCTATATGTCGTTCCACCAACCTAGTGCCCTATATGTCGTTCCACCAACCTAGTGCCCCTATATGTCGTTCCACCAACCTAGTGCCCTATATGTCGTTCCACCAACATAGTGCCCTATATGTCGTTCCACCAACCTAGTGCCCTATATGTCGTTCCACCAACCTAGTGCCCTATATGTCGTTCCACCAACCTAGTGCCCTATATGTCGTTCCACCAACCTAGTGCCCTATATGTCGTTCCACCAACCTAGTGCCCTATATGTCGTTCCACCAACCTAGTGCCCTATATGTCGTTCCACCAACCTAGTTCCCTATATGTCGTTCCACCAACCTAGTGCCCCTATATGTCGTTCCACCAACCTAGTTCCCTATATGTCGTTCCACCAACCTAGTGCCCTATATGTCGTTCCACCAACCTAGTGCCCTATATGTCGTTCCACCAACCTAGTGCCCTATATGTCGTTCCACCAACCTAGTTCCCTATATGTCGTTCCACCAACCTTGTGCCCTATATGTCGTTCCACCAACCTAGTTCCCTATATGTCGTTCCACCAACCTAGTTCCCTATATGTCGTTCCACCAACCTAGTTCCCTATATGTCGTTCCACCAACCTTGTGCCCTATATGTCGTTCCACCAACCTTGTGCCCTATATGTCGTTCCACCAACCTAGTTCCCTATATGTCGTTCCACCAACCTAGTGCCCTATATGTCGTTCCACCAACCTTGTGCCCTATATGTCGTTCCACCAACCTTGTGCCCTATATGTCGTTCCACCAACCTTGTGCCCTATATGTCGTTCCACCAACCTTGTGCCCTATATGTCGTTCCACCAACCTTGTGCCCTATATGTCGTTCCACCAACCTAGTTCCCTATATGTCGTTCCACCAACCTTGTGCCCTATATGTCGTTCCACCAACCTTGTGCCCTATATGTCGTTCCACCAACCTTGTGCCCTATATGTCGTTCCACCAACCTTGTGCCCTATATGTCGTTCCACCAACCTAGTTCCCTATATGTCATTCCACCAACCTAGTGCCCTATATGTCGTTCCACCAACCTAGTGCCCTATATGTCGTTCCACCAACCTAGTGCCCTATATGTCGTTCCACCAACCTAGTGCCCTATATGTCGTTCCACCAACCTAGTTCCCTATATGTCGTTCCACCAACCTAGTGCCCTATATGTCGTTCCACCAACCTAGTGCCCTATATGTCGTTCCACCAACCTAGTGCCCTATATGTCGTTCCACCAACCTAGTGCCCTATATGTCGTTCCACCAACCTAGTGCCCTATATGTCGTTCCACCAACCTAGTGCCCTATATGTCGTTCCACCAATTCAGTGCCTTTTGAGAGGTGGAACTTGATTGAAAAAAAGTTTGATTTCACCTCATATTAACATTCTGTCATAAAGAGCAAATGTTCAACTTCATAAAAGAGAATCTCAAGAGGATAATAAAAAAAATGACTATAGTAAGTGCCAAATAAAGTAACAATGTTCACCGTAACAGGGTTGATGATTTCATCTTAAATCAGCCATTAATCCCCTTGTGACAGGAAATGGAAGCGTGTTGTGTGCAGCAGGGAGGGGCAATTGAATGCAAACTTCACAATTTTGTTGTTGTTGTTAAAACATTTCTATCTTGTCTATCTACGGTAACAGGGTTGACGTGTTACGCTCGACCAGCTTAGTTTTCCACTACAAAACAGCAGAAAAGGGCCATAAAGAGTAGAACCTGCTCCCCTGCTTTTACTCTCTATATATTTTACAACGTGGGGATGGTAAGAGGTATATGCAGACTTGGTCTTCCCCTACATGACGGTGCAGTTACATCTAGCGTGTACCGGTGCATCCCTCGTGTCTGCCTCGTGCCTCACCATATAGAATATAGACTAGGACTGCTAGGTTAACCTGCTGAATGCTGACTGGACCCGTTTCACTCAGCACTCCTCCACCCTCCCCCATTCATTCCATCATAGGGCTGAAACCCCTCCCCCGTTCATTCCATCATAGGGCTGAAACCCCTCCCCCGTTCATTCCATCATAGGGCTGAAACCCCTCCCCCGTTCATTCCATCATAGGGCTGAAACCCCTCCCCCGTTCATTCCATCATAGGGCTGAAACCCCTCCCCCGTTCATTCCATCATAGGGCTGAAACTCCTATGGGGGGGTGTACGTGTGCAGTGCTCAGCAAAATGTATGCATCTCTTTCTCCTGTCCTGGTGTTGGGGCTGGAGTTTTCCACTGGGAATTAACAGTGTATAGGCCTCCAGCATCAGGTCATACTCACTCCTATAGGTGTCTGCCTCACTCACTCACTCCTATAGGTGTCTGCCTCACTCACTCACTCCTATAGGTGTCTGCCTCACTCACTCCTATAGGTGTCTGCCACACTCACTCCTATAGGTGTCTGCTACACTCACTCCTATAGGTGTCTGCTACACTCACTCACTCCTATAGGTGTCTGCCACACTCACTCACTCCTATAGGTGTCTGCTGCACTCACTCCTATAGGTGTCTGCCACACTCACTCACTCCTATAGGTGTCTGCTACACCCACTCCTATAGGTGTCTGCCGCATTCACTCACTCCTATAGGTGTCTGCCGCATTCACTCACTCCTATAGGTGTCTGCTACACTCACTCACTCCTATAGGTGTCTGCTACACTCACTCACTCCTATAGGTGTCTGCTGCACTCACTCCTATAGGTGTCTGCTGCACTCACTCACTCCTATAGGTGTCTGCCACACTCACTCACTCCTATAGGTGTCTGCCACACTCACTCACTCCAATAGGTGTCTGCTACACTCACTCCTACAGGTGTCTGCCGCACTCACTCACTCCTATAGGTGTCTGCTACACTCACTCACTCCTATAGGTGTCTGCCACACTCACTCACTCCTATAGGTGTCTGCTACACTCACTCACTCATATAGGTGTCTGCCACACTCACTCACTCCTATAGGTGTCTGCTACACTCACTCCTACAGGTGTCTGCCGCACTCACTCACTCCTATAGGTGTCTGATACACTCACTCACTCATATAGGTGTCTGCCACACTCACTCACTCCTATAGGTGTCTGCCACACTCACTCATTCCTATAGGTGTCTGCTACACTCACTCACTCATATAGGTGTCTGCCACATTCACTCACTCCTATAGGTGTCTGCCACACTCACTCACTCCTATAGGTGTCTGCCACACTCACTCCTATGGGCTTCAGCTGATGAAATACTCCAACATCTTCACTTAATTGTATGATGTTTGTTTAGGGAATTGAAAGTAAATTCACAGCATTCTGCTAGTTTTTCCTTCCTGGTAGTATAATTCTGTTGTAGGTTCACTTCAGTACGACAACACATGAAGTCGTAAGTTGTTTGTTTGCTCATTTGATCTGTAAAGGAAGCCTGTTCAGGTAGCCTCTCCAGTCAGGTATTTGATGATGTGTATCTGTCTGTCTCGTCGTCAGGCACAGCACCACAGGCCCTGGAGCCCCCAGAGACCAGCGCCAGGGCGAGGGACCATGGACAAGGATTCAGGGGGCCACAGTGCCAAGCGGCCCCGTGATGAGAGCATGATGCCCCTGGTCATCCCTGTGTCAGTCCCTGTACGGAGGCCAGACCCCTCCTCGTCCTCGTCCTCCCCAGACGGGGAGCACTCTACCCCGGGGACAGGCTGGCCACAGAGACCCTTCACCCTCCAGGACGTGACCAGTATGGACGGCAAACCCTCCGTCATTGTCACCCGCAGGCGATCTCTCAGGAACTCTCTGTCAGAGAGCTCAGGACAGGTAGGTGCTAGTGCCCTCCCCACACACAATTTAGTAACGTCTCCTCTAGTACCATAAGTAGGGGCTTGGTTCACACCTCTGTTTCCATATAATCTATTACAATCCTACATATCCTGCCACCATGCTCTAGACCCCCCCCCCCATCCAGCAGCCCACTCTCCCCTGTTTCCCCCCATGTCTCTCTCTCCCCCCTGCCCTCATTCCAACCCTGCCCCTGCCCCTCCCCCTCCCTCCCTGCTGCCACAGATCAGGTCAAGGAGATTAGCAGGGGTTATCCATACTATAGATGGAGGTATAGCCTACTACTGTACTGTACTGTACAATAACCAGGGTGGGGGTGTACTGGACATGTTATGTGTAGGGGGATAATGTACAAAATAGAAAATTAACAAATATTCCACATTTCTCCTTTAATTCCCCTTTAGTGAGGAAAGTGCCGTTTTTATGTGCTGGTCTAGCGATGGTTCTGTACTGCTGCTGCTCATTTCGTGGCAAAGTTTGCAAATAATAAATAATATATACAAATGATATACTTTCTCATAGTATACTTCTGCCAGGTAAGCCTACTATACAGTTAACATTTAATTGAGCAGGTTTTGGGGAAAGTTTTTCTGTCAACCCACAAGTCGGTTATCACATCAACTGGCTACACACAGTGATAGACAAACGAGCCCACCACACAGACAGACAGACGGGCAATACTGCTGGAAATTAATTGGTAGATATTGTGTTTGGTTTGTCTTTTTAAGCCAATAGTGGCTAACCAGGGGTGGGAAAATGTCAGTGTTGCTTTGATTAGATAGTAGCTGGGAGCTTGCAGTGTCTGTTACTTGTGAGATCTCTTTATGACAGTTTGCGGTAGAACACGTGAAAATTGCATGTACTTTGAGAATTGTTTGGCGAGCCACTCATCGGTGGGCTGCGATCGACCTGCTGGAGACCCCTGATGTAGAATGTATCCTCTCTAGTGTCTGACCAGATGAACAACTCACTTAGACTGCAGGCTGTAAACATTGCTTCATACTAACTGGTGTATAGGGGTGTGGACAGGGGAACAGGGTGGACAGGGAGACATAGTGGACAGGGTGGACATGGTGGACAGGGGAACAGGGTGGACAGGGAGACATAGTGGACAGGGTGGACATGGGGACATGGTGGACAGGGGAACAGGGTGGACAGGGAGACATAGTGGACATGGTGGACAGGGGAACAGGGTGGACAGGGAGACATAGTGGACAGGGTGGACATGGGGACAGGGTGGACAGAGGTACATGGTGGACAGGAGGACAGGGTGGACATGGGGACAGGGTGGACAGGAGGACAGGGTGGACATGGGGACAGGGTGGACAGGGGTACATGGTGGACAGGAGGACAGGGTGGACATGGGGACAGGGTGGACAGGAGGACATGGGGACAGGGGTACATGGTGGACAGGAGGACATAGTGGACAGGGTGGACATGGGGACAGGGTGGACAGGGGTACATGGTGGACAGGAGGACAGGGTGGACAGGGGTACATGGTGGACAGGAGGACAGGGTGGACAGGGGTACATGGTGGACATGGGGACAGGGTGGACAGGAGGACAGGGTGGACATGGGTACATGGTGGACATGGGGACAGGGTGGACAGGAGGACAGGGTGGACATGGGTACATGGTGGACATGGGGACAGGGTGGACAGGAGGACAGGGTGGACAGGGGTACATGGTGGACAGGAGGACAGGGTGGACAGGGGTACATGGTGGACATGGGGACAGGGTGGACAGGAGGACAGGGTGGACATGGGTACATGGTGGACATGGGGACAGGGTGGACAGGAGGACAGGGTGGACAGGGGTACATGGTGGACATGGGGACAGGGTGGACAGGAGGACAGGGTGGACATGGGGACAGGGTGGACATGGGGACAGGGTGGACAGGAGGACAGGGTGGACATGGGTACATGGTGGACATGGGGACAGGGTGGACAGGAGGACAGGGTGGACATGGGTACATGGTGGACATGGGGACAGGGTGGACAGGGTGGACAGGAGGACAGGGTGGACATGGGGACAGGGTGGACATGAGGACAGGGTGGACAGGAGGACAGGGTGGACATGGGTACATGGTGGACATGGGGACAGGGTGGACAGGAGGACAGGGTGGACATGAGGACAGGGTGGACATAGGGACAGGGTGGACAGGAGGACATGGGTACATGGTGGACATGGGGACAGGGTGGACAGGAGGACAGGGTGGACAGTAGTAGTCATGTATTTCTGTGTTTATACTGATGTTCTACCTCCTTCTTTAGAACAGCGGAATCGAGGGAGGGAACGACAACGACGGCAAGAAGCCCAAACGCCGTCCCCGGCCCGAACCCCTCTTCATCCCCCCTCCCAAGCCTGGCACCTTCATCGCCCCTCCTGTCTACTCCTGCATCACTCCCTACCAGAGCCACCTCCGCTCCCCTGTCCGGCTTATAGACAACCCCCTGACCATGCCACCCTACACCCCCCCGCCCATCCTCAGCCCGGTGAGAGAGGGATCAGGTCTCTACTTTTCTACCTTCCTCTCCTCTGCTGCATCCAGCCAGGGTCTGCCTCCACCCAGGGTCTGCCTCCAGCCAGGGTCTGCCTCCAACCAGGGTCTGCCTCCACCCATCACGCCCAAATCAGCCACTCGCAGCCTGCTGCGATCCAGTGAGTACCACTATCTGGGGCCTACTGGGGTTGTAGTCCAAACCTACTCAACCCCCTGTGCTTCTGGGGGTTGTCGTCCAAACCTACTTAAACTGTTTCTTTTGGGGGTTTTAGTCCAAACCTGCTCAACCTGTGTCCTACTGGGGTTGTAGTCCAAACATACTCTACCTAGCTGGGTGCTTCTGGGGGTTGTAGTTCAAACATAGCTTACCTGAGTGCTACTGGAGTTTGCAGATGCCTTAGCACTGGTTTCCCCAGATCCAGATAAAGCTAAGGTTCTCTATTGAGCATTCTTTTTAGTCCAGGGGTAAACTTAATCTGGGAACGTGAAACCGGCCATTAGGATTTAAACAAGCTGTCATCAGAATGAACTGTAGCTGTGTGAGTTGGACCATAACTTTATTCCCTCATATAAACGTTTCTTGAGTAATACGCATGAAGTAAGCTCACTTCCTCAAAATCTGCTATACTAAATATGTTCTGTTGTAAGAAGGTTAAAAGAGATAAGAATAGTACATTTAACAGACAATTTGTTGTTGTTGTGTTTTTCAGACAGCGTTGACATAACCCCACCACTGCTCTCGGCGATCGGTGAGGCCACTCCAGTCAGCATAGAACCGTGAGTACACACACACACACACACACACACACACACACACACACACACACACACACACACACACACACACACACACACACACACACACACACACACACACACACACACACAACACACCACCCTCCATACTCCTTTCATCGCATTATCAGTTACGTGTATGGATCTCAAGTTTAAGATTCGAGCCTGAGAGGCTAAAGTATTTTTAAATCAAAATAGTCTGAAATCAAAGTACTTTAAAATCAAAGTACTCTTAAATCAAAGTACTTTTAAATCAAAGTACTCTTGAATCAAAGTACTCTTAAATCAAAGTTAGAGTCAGAGAAGATATTCATCCAAGGCCAAACAACTAGTCAAATGGTACACTGTGTCTTTCTCAGTGATGGTGCTGAGTCTATTGATATGTGCTGCAGTAGAGGAGGACTGTTTTTGTGTTAGTTATGAAAGGATAGATTGGGTGCTTTGGATCTGACCCAGTTAGCCTGTATCACGGTCCTGATTTTATTCACAAAGACAGAGGAGTGTGTGTGTGTGTGTGTGTGTGGGAGGTGGGGGAGTGGTGATTGCTTGGTGAGAGAAAAACAGGGTGCATTGTGGATTGTCTTCCCTTTCTTCCTCTCTCTGACTGGTAGCAGCTGGCTAGTAATCAGGGCGGCCGGGCAGGCCAGGCAGGGGTTATCTCCAGTGGTGATAAATCAGGTCTTTCAGCTGAGTCTAGAGCAGCCAGCCTCCTCTGCTTCCTCCTTAAACACCCCCCCCCTCAACCCCCTAAGCAAGATCAGCTTACATCAGGGGCCTTTTGATTAGTGTACAATGTAGCAAAACGTTTTGCAACGGGGAAACAAACACAATTGTTTCTTATTGGAAAAGTACATGTAGTCGTGAGCCAGATCAGATTACTGCAGGGTCAGTTTAGGAGGCAAACTTTGTGAACGTTGCTGATAGAAATCAAATGAATAGAGCTGAAGTGATTCTTTATTCTACATCCCCAGATGCTTGTTTGTTTTACCACAGAGGCCTAATATATTTTTTATCTGAACGTTCTACAACGTTGTGCCCTGCTGAACACACTCCAGCTAGCTCATTCTGGGAGGGGACCTGAACTGAGCTAGCAGGCTGCAGCCGGGTGCAATTAGTACACAGGGAGGGAGAAGGCCGAATAGTGTCTGCGTTCCAGACTGTTTTCGAAGCTGCCATTAGCTATCATTGGAGGGGTATCCTGGGGGTAACCTGATTGACTTACCGCTTTATCACCGTCCGGTTGCTTCAGTGCAGCAGACAGTTTATTAAATTATTAGCTGTGGCTTATTTCTGTAAACCAGCCGACCAAATCAATTCAAATCAAATGTTATTGGTCACATACACATGGTTAGCAGATGTTATTGTGAGTGTAGCGAAATGTTTATGCTTCTAGATCTGACAGTGCAGCAATATCTAACAGGTAATATCTCACAATTCCACAACAAAACCTAATACACACAATCTAGTAAAGGAATGGGATGAGAATATATACAGTGGGGAGAACAAGTATTTGATACACTGGCGATTTTGCAGGTTTTCCTACTTACAAAGCATGTAGAGGTCTGTAATTTTTATCATAGGTACACTTAAACTGTGAGAGACGGAATCTAAAACAAAAATCCAGAAAATCACATTGTATGATTTTTAAATAATTAATTTGCATTTTATTGCATGACATAAGTATTTGATCACCTACCAACCAGTAAGAATTCCGGCTCTCACAGACCTGTTAGTTTTTCTTTAAGAAGCCCTCCTGTTCTCCACTCATTACCTGTATTAACTGCACCTGTTTGAACTCGTTACCTGTATAAAAGACACCTGTCCACACACTCAATCAAACAGATTCCAACCTCTCCACAATGGCCAAGACCAGAGAGCTGTGTAAGGACATCAGGGATAAAATTGTAGACCTGCACAAGGCTGGGATGGGCTACAGGACAATAGGCAAGCAGCTTGGTGAGAAGGAAACAACTGTTGGCGCAATTATTAGAAAATGGAAGAAGTTCAAGATGACGGTCAATCACCCTCGGTCTGGGGCTCCATGCAAGATTTCACCTCGTGGGGCATCAATGATCATGAGGAAGGTGAGGGATCAGCCCAGAACTACACGGCAGGACCTGGTCAATGACCTGAAGAGAGCTGGGACCACAGTCTCAAAGAAAACCATTAGTAACACACTACGCCGTCATGGATTAAAATCCTGCAGCGCACGCAAGGTCCCCCTGCTTAAGCCAGTGCATGTCCAGGCCTGTCTGAAGTTTGCCAATGACCATCTGGATGATCCAGAGGAGGAATGGGAGAAGGTCATGTGGTCTGATGAGACAAAAATAGAGCTTTTTGATCTAACTCCACTCGCCGTGTTTGGAGGAAGAAGAAGTATGAGTACAACCCCAAGAACACCATCCCAACCGTGAAGCATGGAGGTGGAAACATCATTCTTTGGGGATGCTTTTCTGCAAAGGGGACAGGACGACTGCACCGTATTGAGGGGAGGATGGATGGGGCCATGTATCGCGAGATCTTGGCCAACAACCTCCTTCCCTCAGTAAGAGCATTGAAGATGGGTCGTGGCTGGGTCTTCCAGCATGACAACGACACGAAGCACACAGCCATGGCAACTAAGGAGTGGCTCCGTAAGAAGCATCTCAAGGTCCTGGAGTGGCCTAGCCAGTCTCCAGACCTGAACCCAATAGAAAATCTTTGGAGGGAGCTGAAAGTCCGTATTGCCCAGCGACAGCCCCGAAACCTGAAGGATCTGGAGAAGATCTGTATGGAGGAGTGTGCCAAAATCCCTGCTGCAGTGTGTGCAAACCTAGTCAAGAACTACAGGAAACGTATGATCTCTGTAATTGCAAACAAAGGTTTCTGTACCAAATATTAAGTTCTGCTTTTCTGATGTATCAAATACTTATGTCATGCAATAAAATGCAAATTAATTACTTAAAAATCATACAATGTGATTTTCTGGATTTTTGTTTTAGATTCCGTCTCTCATAGTTGAAGTGTACCTATGATAAAAATTACAGACCTCTACATGCTTTGTAAGTAGGAAAACCTGCAAAATCGGCAGTGTATCAAATACTTGTTCTCCCCACTGTAAGTATAAAATACATGGATGAGCAGTGACAGAGCGGCTAAGATGCAATGATAGTATAGAATAGATAGTGAAGGATACAGTATATACATACGAGATGAGTAATGCGAGATATGTAAACATTCCACTAGTTAACCACATGTCTGTATAAGAACATTTATTCACATGAATTTTCTTTAAATAGAAAATGTACCTAAGTTACGAAACCTTCCCTGTCAATCACAACAATATGATCTAGAATTGTAATAATGGAGGCTATGCTATAGCAGGACAGAGAGACTGCATACCATGCGCATTTCTGAAAGTGTCTCCCGTCTCTCCAACTGACCACTGACTATACATTCTGTCATCTCAGGCGTATAAACATCGGTGTGAGGTACCAGGCAGAGGTACCAGAGCTGAGGCAGCGTTCAGCGGCCCAACAAGACCATCCCAAGGCTGAGCTGGTCTGGGCTCCTCTCCACGACCTGGAGGCTAAACCTGGAGACCAGGAGAGAGGTAATACACTAACAAAAGTATCAGCTAACTGTCCCACCATTAATACTGTCATAATACTGTCATTAACCAGGTTGGTATTATCCAATAGAAATGAGTCAGTAAATCAAGCATTCAGTAGTGATTTGAAGAACCCAGTGGAAAACATTTGCTGATCATACAGTATCTCAATCACAATCTCTCTTTCTCCCTCCCCCCCCTCTCTCCCCCTTCCCCCCACCCTCTCTCTCTCTTCAGTGGATGACCTCATGAACCTGGCGTGCTCAAGCGCTCTGCACGGCGGAGGGACCAATCAGGAGCTGGCTCTGCACTGCCTGTACGAGTGCAAGGGTGACATCATGGTGAGCAATGCATGATGAGTCATGATGACTGAAGAGGGATGACAGGGAGGGGTGAGAGCTGGGTCGCATTCATTAGGGCACACTGTAGCAAAATGGTTTGAAAATGAAAATGAAAAAGAGTGTTTAGGTGTTGACAGATTGTACCTCTGTTTGTGAGGGTTTTCTTCCATCTTGCGTGTACTGAACAGAGTACAATCTTGGCTTTGGTGGGTGGGATTTAACTGGACCCCGGCTGTGTTCCAATATCCATACCAGCATTTCTTGCTATACCACCACAGAATGCATACACAATGCATTCTATTTTTTATGTTTTAATTTGAGCCATTTAGCGCAGCACTCTCTACCACCAGCAAACACAAATGGTGTATGCTATGGTAAGGGTATTAGGGTGTATGATATGGTAAGGGTATTAGGGTGTATGATATGGTAAGGGTATTAGGGTGTATGATATGGTAAGGGTATTAGGGTGTATGGTATGGTAAGGGTATTAGGGTGTATGATATGGTAAGGGTATTAGGGTGTATGATATGGTAAGGGTATTAGGGTGTATGATATGGTAAGGGTATTAGGGTGTATGGTATGGTAAGGGTATTAGGGTGTATGATATGGTAAGGGTATTAGGGTGTATGATATGGTAAGGGTATTAGGGTGTATGCTATGGTAAGGGTATTAGGGTGTATGATATGGTAATGCTATTAGGGTGTATGGTATGGTAAGGGTATTATGGTGTATGGTATGCTATTGTAAGGGTATTAGGGTGTATGGTATGCTATGGTAAGGCTATTAGGGTGTATGGTATGTATGGTAAGGGTATCAGGGTGTATGGTATGGTATGGTAAGGGTATCAGGGTGTATGGTATGGTAAGGGTATTAGGGTGTATGGTATGGTATGGTAAGGGTATTAGGGTGTATGGTATGGTATGGTAAGGGTATTAGGGTGTATGGTATGGTATGGTAAGGGTATTAGGGTGTATGGTATGGTATGGTAAGGGTATTAGGGTGTATGGTATGGGATGGTAAGGGTATTAGGGTGTATGGTATGGGATGGTATGGTAAGGCTATTAGGGTGTATGTAGTGGTGTAAAGTACTTAAGTAAAAATACTTTAAATTACTACTTTTGGGGGTATCAGTACTTTTTTTGGGGGGGGTATCAGTACTTTACTTTACTATTTAGATTTTATACTACTTTTAATTCACTACATTCTTGAAGAAATTATTTATCTTTTTACTCCATACATTTACCTTGACACCCAAAAGTACTCGTTACATTTTGAATGCTTAGCAGGATAGGAAAATGGTCCAATTCACGCACGTATCAACAGAACATCCCTGGTCATCTACTGCCTCTGATCTGGTGGCCTCACTAAACACACAGGCTTAGTTTGTAAATAATGTCTGAATGTTGGAGTGTGCCCCTGGCTATCCGTAAATTCCAAAAACAAGAAAATGGTGCCATCTGATTTGCTTAATATAAGGAATTTGAAATTATTTAAACTTTTACCTTTGATACTTAAGTATATTTTAAACCAAATACTTTTAGACTTTTACTCAAGTAGAATTTTACTGGGTGACTTTTACTTTAACTTGAGTAATTTTCTATTAAGGTATCTTTACTTTTACTCAAGTAGTAAAATTGTTTACTTTTTCTACCACTGGGTGTATGGTATGGTAATGTATTAGGGATTTATGGTTTAGTAAGGATATTAGGGTGTATGGTATAGTAAGGGTATTAGGGTGTATGGTATGGTAAGGGTATTAGGCTGTATGGTTTGGTAAGGGTATTAGGGTGTATGGTATGGTAAGGGTATTAGGGTGTATGATATGGTAAGGGTATTAGGGTGTATGATATGGTAAGGGTATTAGGGTGTTTGATATGGTAAGGGTATTAGGGTGTATGGTATGGTATGGTAAGGGTATTAGGGTGTATGGTATGATAAGGGTATTAGGGTGTATGATATGGTAAGGGTATTAGGGTGTATGGTATGGTAAGGGTATTAGGGTGTATGATATGGTAAGGGTATTAGGGTGTATGGTATGGTAAGGGTATTAGGGTGTATGATTTGGTAAGGGTATTAGGATGTATGGTATGGTATGGGTATTAGGGTGTATGATATGGTAAGGGTATTAGGGTGTATGGTATGGTAAGGGTATTAGGGTGTATGATATGGTAAGGGTATTAGGGTGTATGATATGGTAAGGGTATTAGGGTGTATGGTATGGTAAGGGTATTAGGGTGTATGGTATGGTAAGGGTATTAGGGTGTATGATATGGTAAGGGTATTAGGGTGTATGGTATGGTATGGTAAGGGTATTAGGGTGTATGGTATGGTAAGGGTATTAGGGTGTATGATATGGTAAGGGTATTAGGGTGTATGATATGGTAAGGGTATTAGGGTGTATGGTAAGGGTATTAGGGTGTATGATATGGTAAGGGTATTAGGGTGTATGGTATGGTAAGGGTATTAGGGTGTATGGTATGGTAAGGGTATTAGGGTGTATGATATGGTAAGGGTATTAGGGTGTATGATATGGTAAGGGTATTAGGGTGTATGGTAAGGGTATTAGGGTGTATGATATGGTAAGGGTATTAGGGTGTATGATATGGTAAGGGTATTAGGGTGTATGGTATGGTAAGGGTATTAGGGTGTATGGTATGGTATGGTAAGGGTATTAGGGTGTATGATATGGTAAGGGTATTAGGGTGTATGATATGGTAAGGGTATTAGGGTGTATGATATGGTAAGGGTATTAGGGTGTATGGTATGGTAAGGGTATTAGGGTGTATGATATGGTAAGGGTATTAGGGTGTATGATATGGTAAGGGTATTAGGGTGTATGATATGGTAAGGGTATTAGGGTGTATGGTATGGTATGGTAAGGGTATTAGGGTGTATGGTATGGTAAGGGTATTAGGGTGTATGATATGGTAAGGGTATTAGGGTGTATGATATGGTAAGGGTATTAGGGTGTATGGTAAGGGTATTAGTGTGTATGATATGGTAAGGGTATTAGGGTGTATGGTATGGTAAGGGTATTAGGGTGTATGGTATGGTAAGGGTATTAGGGTGTATGATATGGTAAGGGTATTAGGGTGTATGGTAAGGGTATTAGGGTGTATGATATGGTAAGGGTATTAGGGTGTATGATATGGTAAGGGTATTAGGGTGTATGGTATGGTAAGGGTATTAGGGTGTATGGTATGGTAAGGGTATTAGGGTGTATGATATGGTAAGGGTATTAGGGTGTATGGTAAGGGTATTAGGGTGTATGATATGGTAAGGGTATTAGGGGTGGAGGAATTGTTTGTGTTGTCACTCAGCAAAGTGAACTACTGTGTATATAACATGTAACAGATGTGGTGCAGCACAGTGGCTAGTGAGTTCACTATTCCTGCTAGTAGCCATGTTCTCCTTGAATCTAGGGGTTGTTTTGTTATCAGATATGCTCAGTGCTCCATCTTCCCAATGTAGAAAACACTTACACACACACATACACTGATAGACACACACATGCTGACACACTGGAGTAAAGGTCATGTATGGGGCCTTGGGCAGAAACACAGCAATGTGTTCAATGAGAGAGATAGAGAGACAGTGAGCTAGAGGGGGTGAGATAGAGAGAAAGATAGAGGAAGACGGCCTATACTAGTGGCCCCAGCTTGCAGCATTTGGCCATGTTGTTGTCAAGGAGACAGAGGGTGGCTGTCAGTGTGTGAAGTGCTCTCTCTGTCTCTGCAGCAGCAGGAGGCATGTTGCTCTCTTACAGTATATCTCCCAGTTCACCCCCTCATTATTAGGGACAGATCAGCCTCTCAATATCCAGTAGAACTCTGATCAGTGTCCTGTGTGCGCTCCAGCCAAGTAAACCTTGATTTGAAGTATTGCTCAGAGACTCATAAGCTGTTGCAAAAAATAAACAAACAGGACATTTTTCATGTATTACTTTTTAGAGTGAATTTGTAAATGGTTGATTTGTTCTTCTTGGTTTTCAGGAAGCGTTGGTCCTCCTGCTATTGAAAACCCCCATCTTCCCAAGGAACCACCGTCTAGGATACTACCACTACTCCGGTTGGTCAAGACAGAGAACTAGGGTTGCAAAATACTGATCACTTTTCTGAAAGTCCCAGGTTTTGCAGAAATCCTGGTTGTAAAATTCCAGGAATCAGGAGGGAAAAGCAGAAAATCCCTAAACCTCTGACTAGGATTTATGGAAAACCTGGGAATTTTTTGAAAAGTTACAGAAATTCTACAACCCTACATATAACACTTTATATCTGTACAGTATTATGTCTATGGTTACTGCGCTGCTCTCTCCTCTGGCACTCTCTTACTTTGTTTCTAAGTCACTCTGTGGGTAGTCTACTCTTCCTGCAGACAAGCCTCGGTGCAGAACTCTCTGTGGGTTGTCTACTCTTCCTGCAGACAAGCCTCGGTGCAGAAATCTCTGTGGGTACTTTTACAAAATTAGAATAATCAAACTTCACTGGATTATGTCAAAGTGCATTCCTGCAGGCATGCCTGTGCTGTCTGAATACTTGTATGAGTCCTTTTCTCCTCCCCTCTAGTAACAGGGATGGGCTCCAGAGCCCCCCTCAGCCTTAAACAATGGCAGCTGAAGGGAGGGGAGGTGCTAGCTGGTGGGGGATGGAGTGGGTGGAGGGCTGTGGGTCCGTGGAGAGAGGGGGGATTGGCTGTGGAAGGGAAACTGTGGAGGATTGAGAGTGTCGCTGGGGGTGATGGGAGCGGAGTGAGAGGTAGAGTGGGAGAGGAGGGGGTGGAGGGGGGTATTGGGTTTGTGGCGTTTGGTTAATCCCAAGCAGAGGACAGAGAACCATTGTTTGTCCAACCAGTCGTGTGTGTGTGTGTGTGTGTGTCCACCCTGTGCATACAGAAGCAGACAGTCACAGTCACCAGTCAATGTCTGTCCGTCTAATTCCCCACCACTCTTTTTTCTGTTTTCTCTCTCTTTCTTTCTCTCTCGTTTTCTCTCTCTCTCTCTCTCTCTCTCTCTCTCTCTCTCTCTCTCTCTCTCTCTCTCTCTCAGGGTCAGACAGCTGGACCTCAGTAGAGAGAAGTTGCTTTAACAAAGGAATCGCTGCCTATAAAAAAGACTTCTTCATGGTCCAGAAACTGGTATGTACCAGTCCATGTACAGTACCAGTCAAACGTTTGGACACACCTACTCATTCCAGGGTTTTTATTTTTTATATTTTCTACATTGTAGAATAATAGTGAAGACATTTAAAACGATTAAAAATACAGATATAGAATCATGTAGTAACCAAAAAGTGTTTAAAAAATCAAAATATATTTGATATATGAGATTATTCAAAGTTGCCACCGTTGGCCTTGATGACAGCTTTGCACACTCTTGGCATTCTCTCAACCAGCTTCATGAGGTAGTCACCTGGAATGCATTTCAATTAACAGGTGTGCCTTGTTGAATGTTAATTGAATTTGTTTGAGCCAATCAGTTGTGTTGTGACAAGGTAGGGGTGGTATACAGAAGATAGCCCTATTTGGTAAAGACCAAGTCCATATTATGGCAAGAACAGAGTTACATCTGCTGCAGAGGATAAATTCGTTAGAGTTACCAGCCTCAGAAATTGCAGCCCAAATAAATGCTTAACAGAGTTCAAGTAACAGACACATCTCAACATCAACTGTTCAGAGGAGACTGCATGAATCAGGCCTTCATGGTCGAATTGCTGCAAAGAAACCACTACTAAAGGACATCAAGAAGAAGAAGAGACTTGCTTGGGCCAAGAAACACAAGCAATGGACATTAAACCAGTGGAAATCTGTCCTTTGGTCTGATGAGTCCAAATTTGAGATTTTTGGTTCCAACCATTGTGTCTTTGTGAGACGCAGAGTATGTGAACGGATGATCTCTGCTTGTGTGGTTCCCACCGTGAAGCATGGAGGAGGAGGTGTGATGGTATGGGCTGCAAGAGTGACAATGAGAATACACAAGTCAACTGAGGGTTTTGATAAATCTGTTCCCATTCAGAATTACTACGTGATTACTGTAATATGATGAAAGGTTTCTTTAAAAAATAAAATAATCTTAAGTGCAATTGAATCAAGTGAGTGGATCGAGTTGAGATATAGTTGATGTTGTTTCCCTTCATCTGAGGTTAACTCTTCTGCTATAAAGTTTGAGTCAGAGTCAGAAACATGTATTAAAGTGTCACTCCACAATGATACTGTAATGAACATGAGGGGAGACAGAGCTGGTTTCATGCGCAGGGCGCAGCAGGTGTTTATTGCAAAGGACCACAGGAGGAGGCACGTAGCTGGGTCCAGGGGCAGGCAGAAGGTCATACACAGGGGGTCCAAAAGGGAAACAGTACAGGCAGGGAAAAGGCTAGTAACATTGTCTGGGAGATCAGGCAATAGGTAGATAACAGGAAATCCGATAGGCTAAAGTACAGGCAGGGAATAGGCAAAAGGCGTCGTTAGTGAGGCAGGCAAAAACTATCATACACAGGAGGAATAATCACGGGAAACCCAGCACTCCGAAAGACGTGTGTCACAAAACAAACAATAGCTCACAGTGATGGGGTGAAAGAACTGAACTAAATAGTGTGTGATAATGACATACAGGTGTGTGAACAGGTGATCAGAATTCAGGTGATTGGGATTTAGAGAGTGAGCTGCGTTCAGGGGATCTATGTGTTTGAGACTGTGAGTTGGAAGCAGACGTTACAGATACATTAGTTGACAATACAAAATAGAGATTTAAAAGCCACATGGTGGACCACTCAAATAGAGTTTTGAGACTCTATAAGCAGGAAAACACAGTACAGTATGTTAAAACATGTACTAGACCTAGATATGAAGTGTCTGTTGATGTGTGTGTGTCTGGTGGTTCAGGTAAGCACTAAGACGGTGGCTCAGTGTGTGGAGTTCTACTACAGCTATAAGAGGCAGGTGAAGACGGGTCGGAACGGAGCTCTGATCTACGGAGACATGGATCCACCTGAGAGCAGGAACACTGAGGAGGAGCTGGACCACAAGGTGAGTTGATTGACTACTTACAAAAGGATGTTATAACACATTCACAAGCAGTACATAAGCATTTACAGATTCTATAAACAATCCATCCTTTTACCAACAGATACAACACTACATAAGCAATCTTTGTACAATTATTATTGTCTTCAATGTTCCCTCCCAAAAAATTCAGGTCTGCTGAGCGCAAACTTGAAAATTCTGTACAACTTCCGGCGCGTGTTTAATGTGAACACTGAGGCTGTACCCGCTTTAAGTTACAGTTTTAAACGTGGCCATGTGGGCTACTGTGGCTATTTTATCATAATGTAGGCCTACCAGTGTGGCCTACCATCAAAAACAATGGAGAAAATGCATGCCATAGCATTTTAACATGGAAATAGCTGTTCTATCATTTAGCCTACAGTAGCAGCCAATGTGTGGTGTTCAATGTAGACCTACAGTCCATGAGACTTTAGAAAAAAACATGCAGGGCTTTACATTAACCTGTTTATCTACTTGTCCTTCAGACACGGAGGTGACTGAAAATGTTGTTGTGTTGTTTGATGCCAGAAACCACTTTACAAAATAAAATGCATTATTATTCCCATACATTATTACAGAGAATCAGACAAATTATATTACCCTCTGCCTATTGGCTACTTAGCTTATTCAAGCCTGTCTCAAAAATGCAACACTGCCCCTTCAAGACACAAAAAAACCTATAACTGACTCACTTTTCTAAGATGGGTAGAAATGTACACGTTTTGTGCTCTTGTAGGAAGCAATCACTCCCCCATTGCTGACTACAAATGATCTATAACTGGGCTAATAATTCACTAACTAGCAAAGGATATGAACAGATGAACAAATGTGCACATGTTGCTACATGTAGCTTTCTCTTTGATCTCAAAACAAGCACATCTACTGACGACCGCTCATGCTGTAAACACAGTCCAGATCAAAGTGAATGGCACAGATTCATATATGGCAATGGTCTATTTGCATATAGGCCTACTGCAGCTCTGATCGGTTATGGCACACCGGTCTGTGTAGAGTACTAGCCTGACTTGTGCCTGTCAATAGAATCCGACTCCGATGCGTTCTGCCTACAACAAAATCTTTTGCATAGTTAGTTTTGCATACTAAAGTATTTTATAGTTCGTTTTGTTTCGGTATGTTCCATTGAAAGTGGCTAATATTGTGTTGATTCTATCACAATTCCAACAGTAAAGGGAAACATTTATAGTGTTAACTGACGGGGAAAACTCTAGAAAGTTCAGTAAAGTTCAATATCGTGCTTCTCTGCGCGGGCTGATATTTCTTCTGCACGGCAGTCCCTAGGGAACATTGCTTATCTTTCTTTCTCTCTCTCTCTCTCTCTCTCTCTCTCTCTCTCTCTCTCTCTCTCTCTCTCTCTCTCTCTCTCTCTCTCTCTCTCTCTCTCTCTCTCTCTCTCTCTCTCTCTCTCAGAGCTCTCAGAGCTCTCAGAGATTAGAATCTCGGAAGGAAGAGGAAGACAACAGGAACTGGGAGGGGTCATTTGACAGGAAGCAGCGGGGCTCCAGTCCAAGCAGGATGACACAGACGTTACAGGCCACAGAGAACGTGAGTGGGAGATTCAGGGGGACAGTGTGTGTGTCTGTGTTGGAACGGAGGAGACGCTGACTAGAAGATGAATGAGCATTTTCATGGATGTATGTGTTATGTTTATTCTTGTGTTATCAACACTGATGCCCCCATGCAGTAAACAACATTTGCACTTTTGAACTTGCCTTGACTGAGTTCACAGTAGGATAGTGGATAGGGAAACCAAGCTGCAGCGTTGTTAAGTCTGTTGCCCTCTAGTGGCTAAACACTGAACAGCTGACTTGGCTGGCTTCCTCTCTCCCCATGTTGCGTAATTTGACTCTGTCAGCAAACGATGACTCATAAAACTGACCCCATTCCCCATTTTCTGCAGTTAGTTGGGTGCCCTGGTAGAAAGCTATGGTTTTAAAAGGTGGCCTCTTGAGCTTTGGTGAAACATTGAGCTTTGTTATGTTTTGTATGGTCTGATGTAAAAAGGTGTCAAAAACAAGCCTTATTATATTAAGTGTATTTTGTACTAACCAGGTACGCAATGTTCAGGTTAGTTTGGCTCTAGCTGGGAGGTGTGTGAGTGTGTGTGCTGACCAGAGGTGTGTGTGTGCAAAGCAGTTGGCAAGATACTACTCTGACAGTGATCAGCTGTCATGCGCAGCTTGGCAATGTGGAGGAGAAGGTGCGTTTTGTATGCATGCCTGTGACCTTGCATCTATGATCTTTTGAATGCTTAAATAATGTAGGCAAATTAAGTATGTAAATGTGTGTGCAGGCTGGAGCGGTCCTGGTGCTGAAGACACAGGAGGATATGAGGAGAGACCAGATGTCTTCCCGGGTCAGTCACCCCCCTCAGCGCCCTCCCAGCGCCCCCTCGAAACCACGGCCGCCTCCCAAGACCGGGACCATATCAGGGACCAAGGGCCCCGCCGGACCAGAGGGAGAGTTCCCTTGCAAGAAGTGTGGCAGGTAAGTGTCTGAGACATGTCTTAGATTAGAAGGTCTTAGATGGGTATAGGCAGAGCAACATGTTCCCATCAACTGTCAAAGATGGCCCAACTCTCTATGTGGTTCTATGGCTAAAGGTACTGTACTTGGAAGCTCAGTTGGTTTCTGGTAAAGGTACTTGGAAGCTCAGTTAGTTTCTGGTAAAGGTACTTGGAAGCTCAGTTAGTTTCTGGTTAAAGGTACATGGAAGCTCAGTTGGTTTCTGGTTAAAGGTACTTGGAAGCTCAGTTGGTTTCTGGTTAAAGGTACTTGGAAGCTCAGTTGGTTTCTGGTTAAAGGTACTTGGAAGCTCAGTTGGTTTCTGACTAAAGATACTTGGAAGCTCAGTTGGTTTCTGGTTAAAGGTACATGGAAGCTCAGTTGGTTTCTGGTTAAAGGTACATGGAAGCTCAGTTGGTTTCTGGTTAAAGGTACTTGGAAGCTCAGTTGGTTTCTGGTTAAAGGTACATGGAAGCTCAGTTGGTTTCTGGTTAAAGGTAGATGGAAGCTCAGTTGGTTTCTGACTAAAGGTACTTGGAAGCTCAGTTGGTTTCTGGTTAAAGGTACATGGAAGCTCAGTTGGTTTCTGGTTAAAGGTACATGGTAGCTCAGTTGGTTTCTGGTTAAAGGTACTTGGAAGCTCAGTTGGTTTCTGGTTAAAGGTACATGGAAGCTCAGTTGGTTTCTGGTTAAAGGTACATGGAAGCTCAGTTGGTTTCTGGTTAAAGGTACATGGAAGCTCAGTTGGTTTCTGGTTAAAGGTACTTGGAAGCTCAGTTGGTTTCTGGTTAAAGGTACATGGAAGCTCAGTTGGTTTCTGGTTAAAGGTACTTGGAAGCTCAGTTGGTTTCTGGTTAAAGGTACATGGAAGCTCAGTTGGTTTCTGGTTAAAGGTACTTGGAAGCTCAGTTGGTTTCTGGTTAAAGGTATTTGGAAGCTCAGTTGGTTTCTGGTTAAAGGTACATGAAAGCTCAGTTGGTTTCTGGTTAAAGGTACTTGGAAGCTCAGTTGGTTTCTGGTTAAAGGTACATGAAAGCTCAGTTGGTTTCTGGTTAAAGCTACATGGAAGCTCAGTTGGTTTCTGGTAAAGCTACATGGAAGCTCAGTTGGTTTCTGGTTAAAGGTACATGGAAGCTCAGTTGGTTTCTGGTTAAAGGTACATGGAAGCTCAGTTGGTTTCTGGTTAAAGGTACTTGGAAGCTCAGTTGGTTTCTGGTTAAAGGTACTTGGAAGCTCAGTTGGTTTCTGGTTAAAGGTAGATGGAAGCTCAGTTGGTTTCTGACTAAAGGTACTTGGAAGCTCAGTTGGTTTCTGGTTAAAGGTACATGGAAGCTCAGTTGGTTTCTGGTTAAAGGTACATGGTAGCTCAGTTGGTTTCTGGTTAAAGGTACTTGGAAGCTCAGTTGGTTTCTGGTTAAAGGTACATGGAAGCTCAGTTGGTTTCTGGTTAAAGGTACATGGAAGCTCAGTTGGTTTCTGGTTAAAGGTACATGGAAGCTCAGTTGGTTTCTGGTTAAAGGTACTTGGAAGCTCAGTTGGTTTCTGGTTAAAGGTACATGGAAGCTCAGTTGGTTTCTGGTTAAAGGTACTTGGAAGCTCAGTTGGTTTCTGGTTAAAGGTACATGGAAGCTCAGTTGGTTTCTGGTTAAAGGTACTTGGAAGCTCAGTTGGTTTCTGGTTAAAGGTATTTGGAAGCTCAGTTGGTTTCTGGTTAAAGGTACATGAAAGCTCAGTTGGTTTCTGGTTAAAGGTACTTGGAAGCTCAGTTGGTTTCTGGTTAAAGGTACATGAAAGCTCAGTTGGTTTCTGGTTAAAGCTACATGGAAGCTCAGTTGGTTTCTGGTAAAGCTACATGGAAGCTCAGTTGGTTTCTGGTTAAAGGTACATGGAAGCTCAGTTGGTTTCTGGTTAAAGGTACATGGAAGCTCAGTTGGTTTCTGGTTGAAGGTACATGGAAGCTCAGTTGGTAGAGCATGGAGTAAATGCTAAATGGCATATAAAAGAAACATAGTCTTGAGATCCAAGATTTGGATAAAGCTATTCCAATTGATTGATTGCAAAGTGTAAAACATCTGTCTATATTTTGCAGCAGGTTGACGTTTATTACCATGAATTTTGCCCTTGAGGCAGAACTGAGCGATTTCCGCTTGATGGGCCAGCTGCAAAGTCCAAATTGGCTATATATTTAAAAAAAATCATGACAAAAATTGCTTTTTGGTCTTAATTTGAGGTTAGGCTTAGGCATTAGGGTTATCAGTGAGGTTAAGTTTAGGGTAAAGGTTAGGTTTAAAATCAGATTTTATGACATTGTGTCTGTGCCAACTAGTGTCCACTCTGCAGAGCTGCCTCCAGGGCAAGACTCATGACAATAAATACCAACCTGCTGTTTTGCAATTAGAAGTTGTCCACTCTGAGAGTGAATTGTATGGACTGGTAGTAGTGATGTGTACTGTATATTGGAGAAGAACCCTTGATCAAAGGGTGCTGAGATATCGACAACATCTGCAGGATAACTGTCTTCTACTGGTTGGTTGGAATCTTGGAGATGTTGTTGGTTGTAAAAACACTGATTTGAGAAGCACTCCGAGCACTGTGTGTGCGTGGGTGAGTGTGTTTGTGTGTGTGCATGCGCGTGTATAACATAGTGAGAAGTGCTCCTTGGTGGTTGTTTGAGCAGGAAGGAATAAAGCAGATTTGGCCAATTTTGATAGAAGAGCTCACCCTTAGCAACCGCAGTCCTGTTATTATCAACTGTCTCCTAGCAACTGAAACACAGCAGTGATATGGCATGCCATGCCCCCAGTCTATGCAGCTCTGCCCAGCGACTGACTGTGTACTAATTATCAACACGCCCATTATCCGGGTCCTCATTGGCCCATATACTGTAGACTACTCTGCATTATTCTGCCTTATCATGGTGTTGCACTTCATCCAATTCTAGATTCACAGTAGAACAACCACGAGAGCGGACCTTCTCTTCTGCACAAGCACTGTGTGGTTTGTGAACCTAGATTATGAAGTGAGGGAAACTGATATTTCATTTACACCTGGACAAATGTTTCTGGCATCTGGACTTCATCAGTTCTCCTTCCTTCAGATTCAAGGTTCACACACAGTACAGTGATTGTGCAAAGACAAAGTCTACACTCCTCGAATTGAAGTGCGGACCTATTTTTTTTTTTACACCAAACCATAAACCAACACCATACAGTGCTTGTCTACAGATACGAAAGCTTACAATGAAGCCAACCCAGTCTTCTCTCTGACCTCTAACCTCTGTGCCTCTCCTCCTCCTCCTTCTCCCCTTAGGATCTTCTACAAGGTGAAGAGCCGCAGTGCCCACATGAAGAGCCACGCGGAGCAGGAGAAGAAGGCCGCAGCGCTGAGGCAGAAGGAGGCGGAGGAGAAGGCGGCGGCCCAGGCGACGGCAGAGGCTGCAGCGTTACTGGCCGCGCGGCAGAACGGGGAACGGGAGGGGAACACAGCCGGAGGAGACAGCACAAACGATGACTCATCTGAGGAAAATGATGATGAAGAGGAAGATGAGGACTGGCACTAAGACCATAGAGATAGAAAACGAGCCCACCCCACCTGTCTTTGCCATTATGGAAAGTGCACACTCAATCTATCTGGCTAAGACAGACAGACAGACACACTGACAGACAGACAGACAGCCCTCTCCACTGTCAGGGTGAGGGGTAACAAACAGAACAGAGCAGAACTCTGAGGCCTCAGAACCCTAGTGCACTCGAGTGTTCAGCTACGGCTCCTAGAGCTCAAGGGACATTTTACGCCCTCTTGTTACGCCTGATTTAGCAGCATTTCTCTGGGAAAAAAACTGTCTTTATAAACCAACTGCTTTTTTATTGTTTCATGGAACAGGATCTCCTATCTTGACTCTTTCAGGGACAAGTTCTCTCACGCGTTGTCTCTCTCTTCCCTTTAACCTGCTTGTGAAGTGTTCAGGGGTTAACTCTCTCTCAGGCACACAGTAGGGCAGGAAAGAAAGCCATGCCATCTCTCTCTCTAACACCAATACTTTTCTTTCTCCTGTCTGCCATCCACCCCTGGCTTCTTCCTCTTCCTGTCAGCACTTTCAGCCAATCACAACACAGCACACAGACTCATCAGGTGGGAACTATATAGCCACGCCCCCAGCCCAGCCTTTAAAAACTAGAATAGTTTGTGATGCCTGGCAATGCAAGACTACATGAACCACAATGCAACCTGGCTTGGCCACTGCTTTCTCTACTCTCTGCTCCCCAGTTTGATATGTTATTATGAATAGAAGGACACCATATGAGTGATTGGGACCATGCAATATTGAAGTTGAAAGGACTTCCAGGTCATGAAAAGCCCAGATAGACTGATGTGGTGGTAACACCAAAGATGGTGGATAAATGAAGATTTCCCACTCAGGCAGTTTACCATTGAAAAAAATGGTCAGTGCTTAAGGGGGTGGCTCTCCCATAGGCACCAATGCATTAGTAGCTGGGTCTGATCATTGACTGTACATGAACCAGAAAAAGTGGGATGTCTCACTTCTTCCGTCTCTCGTAACACTGCCTGTATGGAGGCTTACCTACATGTGAAGGAAGGAACAGTTTATGGAACAGAACACACATCGTTGTGTGAGTTTCAGCGTTTTTCCTGTTTGGGACTTTTTCACTCAAGGCTGCCTTGCACAGATGCATCGGTCCTCAGTTCACTGGTTTCGTCTTCGTTTCAAATGCTGTTCTTTTGGGTTTTAGTTGTGTGAATCCCTACCCTGATCACTTTGTTTATAGTCAGCATGTGGTGTTTCTCCTCACTGTCGATGCCTTGGATGTTTTTAACGCTTTTTATCTTTGGATGAACGACAATCAATTTTACAAAGGTTCTTTTTATATTCAACGAATTACTGTTGCTTTTTTGCTTATTATATCAAATTGTTAATGTTGTTTTTTGTTAATAATATTGTTATTAATAATGTCACTGTTGTCTCTTGTATTATTGTGATTTTGGGTTGTTTTTGCGGCAGGTTGCTTTGGAGATCTCTTTCTCATTTGACTGTAGTTTCGGGTTATTTAAGACATTGCTTTCGCTGTCTGTTTTGAACTGTGAGGTTTTAGAATTACATCTAAAGACAGTCTGAGTAGAGAAGAGATGTGAAACAGAATTGTAAACGTGCAGTAGATAGAACAACCACGTGATCCCTGATGACAACACCCCCTCCCCCTTATTTCTTGTATCCAGATGTCACCCAAATGTAAAACGGTTTAGGTAAGGTAACGGTAGGGGTTAAGGTCAGGGTTAGGGTTGGGTTTAGGGTATGGACATCCCAAGGATTCCGGGATAGCACTAACCACATCATTACGGCAGGAGGAAAGAGTGAGGAAAACATGATGATGATGTTGACTTGAATGGGTATGTCCACTCTATTTATAATGTCTGGACTCTTCGAAAAGGATGTCTCTATCTATCTGACTATCTTATTGTCGACATATCTCGTTCTATCAAGCTCCATATCTCTATCTCTATTGCCTCTGCCAAGCGCCAGACCAGACTCTATCTGTCGCCAAGGCAACAAACGAGCAGGCTGAAGATTCTTCTCCTTAAGCAGTCAACCACAGTGGGGAGCAGAGAGGAACAGCTCCAATTACTGGACCCAGTTAAACCTACCTGGGTACTATGCACTGTGTGTGTGTCAGAGGAGGCTGGCGGGGAGGGCTATAGGAGGACGGGCTCATTGTAATGGAATACATGGAACAGTATCAAACATTTACATTTGAGTCATTTAGCAGACACTTTTATCCAGAGCAACTTACAGGAGCAATTAGGGTTAAGTGCCTTGCTCAAGGACACATCGACATATTTTTCGCCTAGTCAGCTCGGGAATTCCAACCAACAACCTTTTGGTTACCGGTCCAATGCTCTTATCTCCTAGGCTACCTGCCACCACCAGAAACAACGTGTTTGACTCCATTCCACTGATTCCATTCCAGACATTACAAACAGCCCATACTCCTATAGCTCCTCCCACCACCCTCTTCTGGAGTGTTTGTGAGTGTGTGATGTGTATGCATTCTGGAGTGTTTGTGAGTGTGTGGTGTGTATGCATTCTGGAGTGTTTGTGAGTGTGTGATGTGTATGTATTCTGGAGTGTTTGTGAGTGTGTGATGTGTATGCATTCTGGAGTGTTTGTGAGTGTGTGATGTGTATGTATTCTGGAGTGTTTGTGAGTGTGTGATGTGTATGCATTCTGGAGTGTTTGTGAGTGTGTGATGTGTATGCATTCTGGAGTGTTTGTGAGTGTGTGATGTGTATGCATTCTGGAGTGTTTGTGAGTGTGTGATGTGTATGCATTCTGGAGTGTTTGTGAGTGTGTGATGTGTATGCATTCTGGAGTGTTTGTGAGTGTGTGATGTGTATGCATTCTGGAGTGTTTGTGAGTGTGTGGTGTGTATGCATTCTGGAGTGTTTGTGAGTGTGTGAGGTGTATATATTCTGGAGTGTTTGTGAGTGTGTGGTGTATATGCATTCTGGAGTGTTTGTGAGTGTGTTAGGTGTATATATTCTGGAGTGTTTGTGAGTGTGTGATGTGTATGCATTCTGGAGTGTTTGTGAGTGTGTGGTGTGTATGCATTCTGGAGTGTTTGTGAGTGTGTGGTGTGTATGCATTCTGGAGTGTTTGTGAGTGTGTGAGGTGTATATATTCTGGAGTGTTTGTGAGTGTGTGGTGTGTATGCATTCTGGAGTGTTTGTGAGTGTGTGAGGTGTATATATTCTGGAGTGTTTGTGAGTGTGTGATGTGTATGCATTCTGGAGTGTTTGTGAGTGTGTGGTGTGTATGCATTCTGGAGTGTGTGATGTGTATGCATTCTGGAGTGTTTGTGAGTGTGTGATGTGTATGCATTCTGGAGTGTGTGATGTGTATGCATTCTGGAGTGTTTGTGAGTGTGTGATGTGTATGTATTCTGGAGTGTTTGTGAGTGTGTGATGTGTATGTATTCTGGAGTGTTTGTGAGTGTGTGATGTGTATGCATTCTGGAGTGTTTGTGAGTGTGTGATGTGTATGTATTCTGGAGTGTTTGTGAGTGTGTGAGGTGTATATATTCTGGAGTGTTTGTGAGTGTGTGATGTGTATATATTCTGGAGTGTTTGTGAGTGTGTGGTGTGTATGCATTCTGGAGTGTTTGTGAGTGTGTGGTGTGTATGCATTCTGGAGTGTTTGTGAGTGTGTGGTGTGTATGCATTCTGGAGTGTTTGTGAGTGTGTGGTGTGTATGCATTCTGGAGTGTTTGTGAGTGTGTGGTGTGTATGCATTCTAGAGTGTTTGTGAGTGTGTGATGTGTATGCATTCTGGAGTGTTTGTGAGTGTGTGGTGTGTATGCATTCTGGAGTGTTTGTGAGTGTGTGGTGTGTATGCATTCTGGAGTGTTTGTGAGTGTGTGATGTGTGTGCATTCTGGAGTGTTTGTGAGTGTGTGGTGTGTATGTATTCTGGAGTGTTTGTGAGTGTGTGGTGTGTATGCATTCTGGAGTGTTTGTGAGTGTGTGGTGTGTATGCATTCTGGAGTGTTTGTGAGTGTGTGGTGTGTATGTATTCTGGAGTGTTTGTGAGTGTGTGGTGTGTATGCATTCTGGAGTGTTTGTGAGTGTGTGATGTGTATGTATTCTGGAGTGTTTGTGAGTGTGTGATGTGTATGCATTCTAGAGTGTTTGTGAGTGTGTGGTGTGTATGTATTCTGGAGTGTTTGTGAGTGTGTGGTGTGTATGCATTCTGGAGTGTTTGTGAGTGTGTGATGTGTATGTATTCTGGAGTGTTTGTGAGTGTGTGATGTGTATGCATTCTAGAGTGTTTGTGAGTGTGTGGTGTGTATGTATTCTGGAGTGTTTGTGAGTGTGTGGTGTGTATGCATTCTGGAGTGTTTGTGAGTGTGTGATGTGTATGCATTCTGGAGTGTTTGTGAGTGTGTAGAATGCCGCTTGCAAATTTGCTTTTTCTAGTCAAATATCATGAAATATAATTTAGCCAGTTGAGAGAAGAGGTATTATTCTGACTGTTCACTTTTGTTATCTCAATTTATCTCTCCTTACCCTTTTTTAAATGATTATTTTACTCCCAACAAGATTGTCATGGGGAATTGTTTGTTTTGAAATGTAATTTTAATACTGTAAAACAGAATTAAGGAGGAAATTGAGGGAGGGCATGCCACGAATGCCAAGAAGCTGGAAGCCTTATTCACTTTCATTCAATTAGTTAAGGGAATAAAACACTTTACATTTTATTTACATTAAGAATATCTATGAATTCAACTCTATGAATGCATAATTTGTATGCTATTTTCCTATGGGGTTCATTTCACACTAATGATGTAAAATGGAATGGAATCTCAAGTGCTTTTTACTACAATGTAACTTATTTGGTTAAATTAGATTTTTACTACCTGTGTGTTTTTGTAATAAAAAATGGGGAAAGCACTGTTTATTAAAATGTTACAATACTCATGAAATAAGTGTTTTGGTCCTTTACAAAACGTGCTAGTATCTATAAGCTGACATGTTATTGGTCCAGGTTATTAGACTAAGTCCAGGTAGTCACTGTTTCATTCAGTGTGTGTGCCTGGCTCCAGGGTAAAGTTTTCTCTAGGTGCAGATCTAGGATCAGCTTCCCCTCCGCCAATATTAACCCCAACCATTAGTGCGGGAAATGGTAAACTGACCCAAGATCAGCATCTAGGGGCAACTTCACCCTACACCGTGTCTGTAGCTGTTATTTTACTAAGATCCACTACGGGGCAGTATTGTAGTAGGAATCTTACATGCCTTTACATATCTCAAGCATAAGAGGGCATCATTGTTTCAAATTGTATGTTCATTTGACTTTTCTTGTCTTTTTTTTCTGGCCTATATAAATAGCTTTATTCCAGATTGAGCTAGAATAATGTTATACTATGTACAATACTGGATTTACTCTTTGTAATGTAAGAGTCATTAAGTAAGTTAGACATCTGCTGCTTCTCATATCAAACTCATGTGGCCGTGTCGTGAGTCATTGGTCAGATGTGGCTGTTTTGGTGGAACATCCACACTGGTGGTTAGATGTTGGTTTGGATGGAGCTTGTGGCTGTTTGGTAGTATGTTTTTGGATTGATTTATTCAATTTTAGAATGTTTTTTCTGCACGTGTTCCTCTTAAATCTTTGTTCGGCTCTTTTGTTTGTCCTTTCACTCTGTCATTTTCTCTCTCCCCCTTCTGTTGTTTCTCTCTACAGGGAAAGTGTTGGACTAGCTTGATCAGTAGTGCTGGACAGAGCTGCAGTAGGCTACTAGAACAGAGTTGGCTCAGGATGACAGACAATATTCACAGTCAAAACAAGAACTGTATGAGGCTCAGATGTCTCCTCCATAGAAATGGAATGAATAGAACAGACTTCCCCATTCTATTTCTATGCTCACACACACACTGTATGTAAGGGGTCCAAAGGGGTCCAAAGCCTGGGAGAAGGGAGGGAGGAGGGAGGGGTGTATTGAAAGAGGTAGGAATATAGGGAAGAAGGGAGGAAAGACGGGTTAGGAGAAGTGGGGTTTGAACTGAAGAGGATTCTTCAACATGAAACGTTGCTTTATCTTGTAAGCTGTGACAGCATCTGGGAACAATCAGAGATCAGAGTCATGTGTAGCTCAGCCTTTAACACCATAGGGCCCTCCAAGTTCATCACTAAGCTCAGGGCCCTCCAAGTTCATCACTAAGCTCAGGGCCCTCCAAGTTCATCACTAAGCTCAGGGCTCTCCAAGTTCATCACTAAGCTCAGGGCCCTCCAAGCTCATCACTAAGCTCAGGGCCCTGGGTCTGAACCCCTCCCTGTGCACTGGGTCCTGGGCCCCAAGTTGTGAAGGTAGTGCTCAGACCCCTCCTGTACTCCCTGTTCATCCATGACTGCGTGGCCACAAAGTCTCCAACTCAATCATCAAGTTTGCTGATGACACAACAGTGGTAGGCCTGATTACCAACAACGACGAGACAGCCTACAGGGAGGAGGTGAGAGCCCTGGCAGAGTGGTGCCAGGAAAATAACCTCAAGGTCAACTAAATGAAGGACATGATCGTGGACTACAGGAGACAGCAGAGAGAGCACGCCCCCATCCACAGCGACACGCCCCCATCCACATCGACACGCCCCCATCCACATCGACACGCCCCCATCCACAGCGACACGCCCCCATCCACATCGACACGCCCCCATCCACATCGACGGGCCGCATTGGAGAGGGTCAAAAGCTTCAAGTTCCAAGGCGTGCACATCACTGACGACCGAAATGGTCCACCTACTCGAGACTCCGACATTGCTCCTTCTGATATTTCTTAATTTCTTTCTTTTTACTTTTTGGATTATGTGATTGCTAGGTATTATTGCTGTTGGAGCAAGAAACACAAGCATTTCACTGCAGCTGCGATAACATCTGCAAATCTGTGTACACAACCAATAAAAAATTGGATTTGATTTGTTAACATTCATTTATTGAGTAGTGTAATGGCACCCTATTCTCTATTGCACTGTAATGGCACCCTATTCTCTATTGCACTGTAATGGCACCCTATTCTCTATTGCAATGTAATGGCACCCTATTCTCTATTGCACTGTAATGGCACCCTATTCTCTATTGCACTGTAATGGCACCCTATTCTCTATTGCACTGTAATGGCACCCTATTTCACTGTAATGGCACCCTATTCTCTATTGCACTGTAATGGCACCCTATTCTCTATTGCACTGTAATGGCACCCTATTCTCTATTGCACTGTAATGGGACACTATTCTCTATTGCACTGTAATGGCACCCTATTTCACTGTAATGGCACCCTATTCTCTATTGCACTGTAATGGGACACTATTCTCTATTGCACTGTAATGGCACCCTATTTCACTGTAATGGCACCCTATTCTCTATTGCACTGTAATGGGACCCTATTCTCTATTGCACTGTAATGGGACCCTATTCTCTATTGCTCTGTAATGGGACCCTATTCTCTATTGCACTGTAATGGGACACTATTCTCTATTGCACTGTAATGGCACCCTATTCTCTATTGCACTGTAATGGGACACTATTCTCTATTGCTCTGTAATGGGACATTATTCTCTATTGCACTGCAATGGCACCCTATTCCCTATTCTCTATTGCACTGTAATGGGACCCTATTCTCTATTGCACTGTAATGGCACCCTATTCTCTATTGCTCTGTAATGGGACCCTATTCTCTATTGCACTGTAATGGCACCCTATTCTCTATTGCTCTGTAATGGGACACTATTCTCTATTGCACTGTAATGGCACCCTATTCTCTATTGCTCTGTAATGGGACACTATTCTCTATTGCACTGTAATGGCACCCTATTGCACTGTAATGGGACCCTATTCTCTATTGCACTGTAATGGGACCCTATTCTCTATTGCTCTGTAATGGGATCCTATTCTCTATTGCACTGTAATGGGAAACTATTCTCTATTGCACTGTAATGGGACACTATTCTCTATTGCTCTGTAATGGGACACTGTTCTCTATTGCACTGCAATGGCACCCTATTCTCTATTGCACTGTAATGGGACACTATTCTCTATTGCACTGTAATGGCACCCAATTTCACTGTAATGGCACCCTATTCTCTATTGCACTGTAATGGCACCCTATTGCACTGTAATGGGACCCTATTCTCTATTGCCCTGTAATGGGACACTATTCTCTATTGCACTGTAATGGCACCCTATTCTCTATTGCACTGTAATGGGACACTATTCTCCATTGCACTGTAATGGGACACTATTCTCTATTGCTCTGTAATGGGACACTATTCTCTGTTGCTCTGTAATGGGACACTATTCTCTATTGCTCTGTAATGGGACACTATTCTCTATTGCTCTGTAATGGGACACTATTCTCTATTGCTCTGTAATGGGACACTATTCTCTATTGCTCTGTAATGAGACACTATTCTCTATTGCTCTGTAATGGGACACTATTCTCTATTGCTCTGTAATGGGACACTATTCTCTATTTCACTGTAATGGGACACTATTCTCTATTGCTCTGTAATGGGACACTATTCTCTATTTCACTGTAATGGGACACTATTCTCTATTGCACTGTAATGGGACACTATTCTCTATTGCTCTGTAATGGGACACTATTCTCTATTGCTCTGTAATGGGACACTATTCTCTATTTCACTGTAATGGGACACTATTCTCTATTGCTCTGTAATGGGACACTATTCTCAATTGCTCTGTAATGGGACACTATTCTCTATTGCTCTGTAATGGGACACTATTGTCTATTGCACTCTAATGGGACACTATTCTCTATTGCTCTGTAATGGGACACTATTCTCTATTGCACTGTAATGGGACACTATTCTCTATTGCTCTGTAATGGGACTTTCCAGGTGAAGAAAAAATAAAGCAGTTATTGATGATTTTGTCAAACAAAATCTGGTTTAAGTTGCAAAAGCGAGACACCTTCAGCACAGAGTCTCTGAGCCCTTATATCCTTATCACATATGTTCTGGAAACACATCACAAAAGACATAACACACGGCAGTGAACAACACAGTCTCACAGAATACAATATGAACCAGTGTGTCCTCGGAATTGGCACCATCAGACTGGCGCCAATACTATCAGCAGATAGGAGCACTGTCCATAACATTTAAGTCTAGTGAACATTGACCTTGCACAAACAGAATCTTGTGTATTACAGAAAGGAAAACTATAAAACGTGTTAATCACTTAACTGAATGGGACTTATATTTAATTTGCCATTACACACTATATAGGGAACAGAGACCTATTTGGGACTGAATGTGAGTCACAAATAATTCTCAAATAATTCTCCCAGTCCAGTGGCCTCTATGTGGCATTTGGGACGCAGCTAGCGAGACTCATTTGTAACTGGCTGTTGGTGGTGATGGTATTCTGGTTCATTTATCAGAGAGAGGAGATCAACCCCAACACAATCCGTCTCCAAAACCCATAGGAACAGCCAGCATGTGGTGTGGAGAGAGGGGTCGGCCATGCAACCCAGTCCAAGTGTGGGTGTGTTTGAGAGACCTGAATCCTGGGATCAACTCAACATGGCTTACCTAGTGCAGCACTAACTGACCTTACCTAGTGCAGCACTAACTGACCTTACCTAGTGCAGCACTAACTGACCTTACCTAGTGCAGCACTAACTGACCTTACATAGTGCAGCACTAACTGACCTTACCTAGTGCAGCACTAACTGACCTTACCTAGTGCAGAACTAACTGACCTTACCTAGTGCAGAACTAACTGACCTTACCTAGTGCAGCACTAACTGACCTTACCTAGTGCAGCACTAACTGACCTTACCTAGTGCAGCACTAACTGACCTTACCTAGTGCAGCACTAACTGACCTTACCTAGTGCAACACTAACTGACCTTACCTAGTGCAGCACTAAATGACCTTACCTAGTGCAGAACTAACTAACCTTACCTAGTGCAGAACTAACTGACCTTACCTAGTGCAGCACTAAATGACCTTACCTAGTGCAGAACTAACTAACCTTACCTAGTGCAGCACTAACTGACCTTACCTAGTGCAGCACTAAATGACCTTACCTAGTGCAGAACTAACTAACCTTACCTAGTGCAGAACTAACTGACCTTACCTAGTGCAGCACTAACTGACCTTACATAGTGCAGCACTAACTAACCTTACCTAGTGCAGAACTAACTGACCTTACGTAGTGCAGCACTAACTGACCTTACCTAGTGCAACACTAACTGACCTTACCTAGTGCAGAACTAACTAACCTTACCTAGTGCAGAACTAACTAACCTTACCTAGTGCAGCACTAACTAACCTTACGTAGTGCAGCACTAACTGACCTTACTTAGTGCAGCACTAACTGACCTTACCTAGTGCAGCACTAACTGACCTTACCTAGTGCAGAACTAACTAACCTTACCTAGTGCAGAACTAACTGACCTTACCTAGTGCAGAACTAACTGAACTTACCTAGTGTAGCACTAACTGACCTTACCTAGTGCAGAACTAACTGAACTTACCTAGTGCAACACTAACTGACCTTACCTAGTGCAACACTAACTGACCTTACCTAGTGCAACACTAACTGACCTTACCTAGTGCAACACTAACTGACCTTACCTAGTGCAGAACTAACTGAACTTACCTAGTGCAGCACTAACTGACCTTACCTAGTGCAGAACTAACTGAACTTACCTAGCCTCCAGGTTGTCTCAATAGGAGTAGAATAACACACACACACACACACACACACACACACACACACACACACACACACACACACACACACACACACATACACACACATACACACACAGACACAAACAAAAACACACACAAACATACACACACACACAAAGATACACACACAGACACAAACAAAAGAATGCCTACTGCCTACGATGCAGTTTCAGTCTTACCTCACTGTGTACAACAGTTACACTCTATAGAACAGGAACAGGTACAGCTGCATAGCTCCCACCACAGTACTAGAACGTCATCTGTATGATCATTAAAGGGATAGTGTGAGATTTTGGCATACTAGCTGCTCCGGTAGACTTCCAGTCATTGCACTAACGCTAGTTATCAATGGTTCCAGACACTGCATTTAACTTCCTTCAAACTGCACACAGAGACATAAAAATGGTATCCATGAGTTCATCTGACTCTGGGTAAGTAGAAAACAAGGGTACCCACTTGAGGTTGTTTGGGGTTCTTTTGGGAACTTTGGGGTTCTTTTTGGAACTTTGGGGTTCTTTAGGGTTCTTTTTGGGTACTTTGGGGTTCTTTTAGGTACTTTAGGGTTCTTTTAGGTACTTTAGGGTTCTTTTAGGTATTGTAGGGTTCTTTTGGGTACTTTGGGGTTCTTTTAGGTACTTTAGGGTTCTTTTAGGTACTTTAGGGTTCTTTTGGGTACTTTGGGGTGTTTTGTGTACTTTGGGGTACTTTTGGGTTGTTTTGTGTACTTGTTTGGGTTGTTTGGGGTTCTTTGGGATGATTACAGTTTTTTACAATCACTTTGGCACTAATTTCAGAACCTTGATGTCATTTTTCAAAACTCTAGACACAAAACTCACAACCAATGATCAAAATGCAAATTTTTCAAAACTCACTTTTTCCAATTGCTTGGATACAATACACATAAAGCTAAGATCATTTGTTCATTGAACTAAAATCACCTGTTCGAAATGACACAACTTAACATCAAAGTATTACCATTTCAAAATGAAATTCACACATTACATCTGAAATGACTGTCTATTCATTTCATTACAATGATCTAACTATCAATTGATACAACTGCTCAAAACGATAAGTAACTGTTGCATTACTCTTAATGCATAGTTTTATGGAAACGGACAAACAATATTCCATGTTTAGATCATGAAAGTTTCAGGATAACGAGATCCATTGACACCAATTACCGTGGAATATGAACCAATTGGACTACATTATCTATGGATGTAAAATTTCATCATCATTCTTTATCAGACACTGTTTCTATTGTCCCATGTACCACTTTTCCAGGCCATGTTTTCAGATTTGACATTAATGTACACTCACCGGCCACTTTATTAGGTACACCTATCTAGTACTGGGTAGGACCCCCTTTTGCCTTCACAACAACCTGAATTATTCACGATGTTGTACGTTAAGAGATGCCATTCTGCACACCACTGTTTTAAACAGCTGTTATTTGAGCATTTGTGGCCTTACTGTCAGCTTGAATGTGTCTGGACATTCTCCTCTGACCTCTCTCATTAACAAGGTGTTTTGCCCACAGAACTGCTGCTCACTGAATGTGTTTTATTTATCGCAACATTCTCTGTAAACTCTAGAGACTGTAGTGCATAAAAATCCCAGGAAGGCAGCTGTTTCTGAGATGCTGGAATCACCATGTGTGGCATCAACAATCATACCACGGTCAAAGTTGCTTAGATTACTCATCTTGCCTGTTCTAATGTTTGGTCGAACAACATCTAAAGCTCTCTACTCTATATACTCTATATATTGAGTTGCAGGCAGCCACATGATTCTCTGTTCGAATGTAACCTTCCTTGATGAGCTAAATCAGGTCTGTAGAGCTGATGGCATGACCTATGTCATTGTGTGGGATAATGTCAGGTTCCACCATGCTCAAATGGGATAAGCATGGTTTCAGGCCCATCCACAATTTACCACCCTTTACTTACCCCCATACTCTCCTTTTCTTAACCCGATTGAGGAATTTTTCTCCACATGGAGATGGAAGGTATATGATAGGCTACCTCACGAACAAGCCACCCTTCTCCAGGCCATGGATGACGCATGCAATGACATCACGGCAGACCAGTGTCAGGCCTGGATTCGCCCGAAGATTCTTCCCAAGATGTTTGGTTAATGAAAACATCCATTGTGATGTGAATGAGAACCTGTGGCCAAATCCACAAGACAGGGTTGATGGAAATAATGAAGTACAGTAATCAATCTTTTGTTCTGCTTTTTACAGTGAGCCAGGTGAGGAACACTGCAGTTGATGTTTTACAGTAAGCCAGGTGAGGAACACTGCAGTTGATGTTTTACAGTAAGCCAGGTGAGGAACACTGCAGTTGATGTTTTACAGTAAGCCAGGTGAGGAACACTGCAGTTGACCTTTAACTGTTTTAAATTTTTTTGTAGCTAATTATTTTTGCTTTGATTCAAAGAAACCTATGTTGTGATTTTATTGTATTTCATCAATACATTTCATATTTTGTTCAATGACTCCACTGTGTCTGTAGTATTCTCTCTACTAGTCATTTTACAGTGATGTATTTACGTGTAGTAGCATAATGAAACATGTATCACATATTTTGTACTACAATATTTAATGATTGTACAAACAACTACACAGTGAAACTCTCGGTATCTTGTGTGTGGGTGATCTAAATGAATGTTCCTATGGTATTTCATGATAAATTAGTTATTTGAACCAATGATTCTGCAAGTGCAAGGTTTCTTTAACGATATGAATGCACAATGCAATGTTTTGAACATTGGACAGCCTGTGTTACAAGTGATGACCGTTTTAAGTTTTGTGTCTAAAGTTTTGAAAAATGTCCACAAGGTTCTGAAATTAGTGTCATAGTGATTGTTAAAAACTGTAGTAGGACCTGAAAAAAAAGGACTTAATTGCCAAAATCTTACCCTATCCCTTTAATGACTATTGTTTCAACAGAGGGACACACTTAGTCCTCTACTTATTCTGTCTATATTCAGTCCTGGACCATTGCTTCCTCATTGAGGGAAGAGATTTTGACTCACATCATAAAATAATATTTCCACCATCATCTACAGCCCTAAATATAAATATCTACTGGGACTCATCTAACACATGGGCCGGTCCCAAACCTCAGTAAAGTGGTCAGAGTCTGGGCTTATTGGATCTGAGGGACTGTACGTGTCACTAAAATGGAACCAAGACTCCAGTGGACCACTTGGTCCCCTACCCAGGGCCTTGTTAATCTCCTTCTATCTGACTGTCTGTACTACCCAGGGCCTTGCTGATCTCCTTCTATCTGACTGTCTGTACTACCCAGGGCCTTGCTGATCTCCTTCTATCTGACTGTCTGTACTACCCAGGGCCTTGTTAATCTCCTTCTATCTGACTGTCTGTACTACCCAGGGCATTGCTGATCTCCTTCTATCTGACTGTCTGTACTACCCAGGGCCTTGTTTATCTCCTCCTATCTGATGTGAACAAGGCCCTGGGTAGTACAGACAGTCAGATAGAAGGAGATTAACAAGGCCCTGGGTAGTACAGACAGTCAGATAGGAGGAGATTAACAAGGCCCTGGGTAGTACAGACAGTCAGATAGGAGGAGATTAACAAGGGCCTGGGTAGTACAGACAGTCAGATAGGAGGAGATTAACAAGGGCCTGGGTAGTACAGACAGTCAGATAGGAGGAGATTAACAAGGGCCTGGGTAGTACAGACAGTCAGATAGGAGGAGATTAACAAGGGCCTGGGTAGTACAGACAGTCAGATAGGAGGAGATCAGCAAGGCCCTGGGTAGTACAGACAGTCAGATAGGAGGAGATTAACAAGGGCCTGGGTAGTACAGACAGTCAGATAGGAGGAGATTAACAAGGGCCTGGGTAGTACAGACAGTCAGATAGGAGGAGATTAACAAGGGCCTGGGTAGTACAGACAGTCAGATAGGAGGAGATTAACAAGGCCCTGGGTAGTACAGACAGTCAGATAGGAGGAGATTAACAAGGGCCTGGGTAGTACAGACAGTCAGATAGGAGGAGATTAACAAGGGCCTGGGTAGTACAGACAGTCAGATAGGAGGAGATCAGCAAGGCCCTGGGTAGTACAGACAGTCAGATAGGAGGAGATTAACAAGGGCCTGGGTAGTACAGACAGTCAGATAGGAGGAGATTAACAAGGGCCTGGGTAGTACAGACAGTCAGATAGGAGGAGATTAACAAGGGCCTGGGTAGTACAGACAGTCAGATAGGAGGAGATTAACAAGGGCCTGGGTAGTACAGACAGTCAGATAGGAGGAGATTAACAAGGCCCTGGGTAGTACAGACAGTCAGATAGGAGGAGATTAACAAGGGCCTGGGTAGTACAGACAGTCAGATAGGAGGAGATTAACAAGGGCCTGGGTAGTACAGACAGTCAGATAGGAGGAGATTAACAAGGCCCTGGGTAGTACAGACAGTCATATAGGAGGAGATTAACAAGGCCCTGGGTAGTACAGACAGTCAGATAGGAGGAGATAAACAAGGCCCTGGGTAGTACAGACAGTCAGATAGGAGGAGATCAGCAAGGCCCTGGGTAGTACAGACAGTCAGATAGGAGGAGATTAACAAGGCCCTGGGTAGTACAGACAGTCAGATAGGAGGAGATAAACAAGGCCCTGGGTAGTACAGACAGTCAGATAGGAGGAGATCAGCAAGGCCCTGGGTAGTACAGACAGTCAGATAGGAGGAGATTAACAAGGCCCTGGGTAGTACAGACAGTCAGATAGGAGGAGATAAACAAGGCCCTGGGTAGTACAGACAGTCAGATAGGAGGAGATCAGCAAGGCCCTGGGTAGTACAGACAGTCAGATAGGAGGAGATTAACAAGGCCCTGGGTAGTACAGACAGTCAGATAGGAGGAGATAAACAAGGCCCTGGGTAGTACAGACAGTCAGATAGGAGGAGATCAGCAAGGCCCTGGGTAGTACAGACAGTCAGATAGGAGGAGATCAGCAAGGCCCTGGGTAGTACAGACAGTCAGATAGGAGGAGATTAACAAGGCCCTGGGTAGTACAGACAGTCAGATAGGAGGAGATAAACAAGGCCCTGGGTAGTACAGACAGTCAGATAGGAGGAGATCAGCAAGGCCCTGGGTAGTACAGACAGTCAGATAGGAGGAGATTAACAAGGCCCTGGGTAGTACAGACAGTCAGATAGGAGGAGATAAACAAGGCCCTGGGTAGTACAGACAGTCAGATAGGAGGAGATCAGCAAGGCCCTGGGTAGTACAGACAGTCAGATAGGAGGAGATCAGCAAGGCCCTGGGTAGTACAGACAGTCAGATAGGAGGAGATAAACAAGGCCCTGGGTAGTACAGACAGTCAGATAGGAGGAGATCAGCAATGCCCTGGGTAGTACAGACAGTCAGATAGGAGGAGATTAACAAGGGCCTGGGTAGTACAGACAGTCAGATAGGAGGAGATTAACAAGGCCCTGGGTAGTACAGACAGTCATATAGGAGGAGATTAACAAGGCCCTGGGTAGTACAGACAGTCAGATAGGAGGAGATAAACAAGGCCCTGGGTAGTACAGACAGTCAGATAGGAGGAGATCAGCAAGGCCCTGGGTAGTACAGACAGTCAGATAGGAGGAGATTAACAAGGCCCTGGGTAGTACAGACAGTCAGATAGGAGGAGATAAACAAGGCCCTGGGTAGTACAGACAGTCAGATAGGAGGAGATCAGCAAGGCCCTGGGTAGTACAGACAGTCAGATAGGAGGAGATAAACAAGGCCCTGGGTAGTACAGACAGTCAGATAGGAGGAGATCAGCAAGGCCCTGGGTAGTACAGACAGTCAGATAGGAGGAGATCAGCAAGGCCCTGGGTAGTACAGACAGTCAGATAGGAGGAGATTAACAAGGCCCTGGGTAGTACAGACAGTCAGATAGGAGGAGATAAACAAGGCCCTGGGTAGTACAGACAGTCAGATAGGAGGAGATCAGCAAGGCCCTGGGTAGTACAGACAGTCAGATAGGAGGAGATCAGCAAGGCCCTGGGTAGTACAGACAGTCAGATAGGAGGAGATTAACAAGGCCCTGGGTAGTACAGACAGTCAGATAGGAGGAGATAAACAAGGCCCTGGGTAGTACAGACAGTCAGATAGGAGGAGATCAGCAAGGCCCTGGGTAGTACAGACAGTCAGATAGGAGGAGATTAACAAGGCCCTGGGTAGTACAGACAGTCAGATAGGAGGAGATAAACAAGGCCCTGGGTAGTACAGACAGTCAGATAGGAGGAGATCAGCAAGGCCCTGGGTAGTACAGACAGTCAGATAGGAGGAGATCAGCAAGGGCCTGGGTAGTACAGACAGTCAGATAGGAGGAGATAAACAAGGCCCTGGGTAGTACAGACAGTCAGATAGGAGGAGATCAGCAATGCCCTGGGTAGTACAGACAGTCAGATAGGAGGAGATTAACAAGGGCCTGGGTAGTACAGACAGTCAGATAGGAGGAGATTAACAAGGCCCTGGGTAGTACAGACAGTCATATAGGAGGAGATTAACAAGGCCCTGGGTAGTACAGACAGTCAGATAGGAGGAGATAAACAAGGCCCTGGGTAGTACAGACAGTCAGATAGGAGGAGATCAGCAAGGCCCTGGGTAGTACAGACAGTCAGATAGGAGGAGATTAACAAGGCCCTGGGTAGTACAGACAGTCAGATAGGAGGAGATAAACAAGGCCCTGGGTAGTACAGACAGTCAGATAGGAGGAGATCAGCAAGGCCCTGGGTAGTACAGACAGTCAGATAGGAGGAGATTAACAAGGCCCTGGGTAGTACAGACAGTCAGATAGGAGGAGATAAACAAGGCCCTGGGTAGTACAGACAGTCAGATAGGAGGAGATCAGCAAGGCCCTGGGTAGTACAGACAGTCAGATAGGAGGAGATTAACAAGGCCCTGGGTAGTACAGACAGTCAGATAGGAGGAGATCAGATAAACAAGGCCCTGGGTAGTACAGACAGTCAGATAGGAGGAGATAAACAAGGCCCTGGGTAGTACAGACAGTCAGATAGGAGGAGATAAACAAGGCCCTGGGTAGTACAGACAGTCAGATAGGAGGAGATTAACAAGGCCCTGGGTAGTACAGACAGTCAGATAGGAGGAGATAAACAGGGCCCTGGGTAGTACAGACAGTCAGATAGGAGGAGATCAACAAGGCCCTGGGTAGTACAGACAGTCAGATAGGAGGAGATTAACAAGGGCCTGGGTAGTACAGACAGTCAGATAGGAGGAGATTAACAAGGCCCTGGGTAGTACAGACAGTCAGATAGGAGGAGATTAACAAGGCCCTGGGTAGTACAGACAGTCAGATAGGAGGAGATTAACAAGGCCCTGGGTAGTACAGACAGTCAGATAGGAGGAGATTAACAAGGCCCTGGGTAGTACAGACAGTCAGATAGGAGGAGATTAACAAGGCCCTGGGTAGTACAGACAGTCAGATAGGAGGAGATAAACAAGGCCCTGGGTAGTACAGACAGTCAGATAGGAGGAGATTAACAAGGCCCTGGGTAGTACAGACAGTCAGATAGGAGGAGATTAACAAGGGCCTGGGTAGTACAGACAGTCAGATAGGAGGAGATTAACAAGGGCCTGGGTAGTACAGACAGTCAGATAGGAGGAGATTAACAAGGCCCTGGGTAGTACAGACAGTCAGATAGGAGGAGATTAACAAGGCCCTGGGTAGTACAGACAGTCAGATAGGAGGAGATTAACAAGGCCCTGGGTAGTACAGACAGTCAGATAGGAGGAGATTAACAAGGCCCTGGGTAGTACAGACAGTCAGATAGGAGGAGATAAACAAGGCCCTGGGTAGTACAGACAGTCAGATAGGAGGAGATTAACAAGGCCCTGGGTAGTACAGACAGTCAGATAGGAGGAGATTAACAAGGGCCTGGGTAGTACAGACAGTCAGATAGGAGGAGATTAACAAGGGCCTGGGTAGTACAGACAGTCAGATAGGAGGAGATTAACAAGGGCCTGGGTAGTACAGACAGTCAGATAGGAGGAGATTAACAAGGCCCTGGGTAGCACAGACAGTCAGATAGGAGGAGATTAACAAGGCCCTGGGTAGTACAGACAGTCAGATAGGAGGAGATTAACAAGGCCCTGGGTAGTACAGACAGTCAGATAGGAGGAGATTAACAAGGCCCTGGGTAGTACAGACAGTCAGATAGGAGGAGATTAACAAGGCCCTGGGTAGTACAGACAGTCAGATAGGAGGAGATTAACAAGGCCCTGGGTAGTACAGACAGTCAGATAGGAGGAGATTAACAAGGCCCTGGGTAGCACAGACAGTCAGATAGGAGGAGATTAACAAGGCCCTGGGTAGTACAGACAGTCAGATAGGAGGAGATTAACAAGGCCCTGGGTAGTACAGACAGTCAGATAGGAGGAGATTAAACAAGGCCCTGGGTAGTACAGACAGTCAGATAGGAGGAGATTAACAAGGCCCTGGGTAGTACAGACAGTCAGATAGGAGGAGATTAACAAGGCCCTGGGTAGCACAGACAGTCAGATAGGAGGAGATTAACAAGGCCCTGGGTAGTACAGACAGTCAGATAGGAGGAGATTAACAAGGCCCTGGGTAGTACAGACAGTCAGATAGGAGGAGATTAACAAGGCCCTGGGTAGCACAGACAGTCAGATAGGAGGAGATAAACAAGGCCCTGGGTAGCACAGACAGTCAGATAGGAGGAGATAAACAAGGCCCTGGGTAGTACAGACAGTCAGATAGGAGGAGATAAACAAGGCCCTGGGTAGTACAGACAGTCAGATAGGAGGAGATAAACAAGGCCCTGGGTAGTACAGACAGTCAGATAGGAGGAGATCAGCAAGGGCCTGGGTAGTACAGACAGTCAGATAGGAGGAGATAAACAAGGCCCTGGGTAGTACAGACAGTCAGATAGGAGGAGATAAACAAGGGCCTGGGTAGTACAGACAGTCAGATAGGAGGAGATCAGCAAGGCCCTGGGTAGTACAGACAGTCAGATAGGAGGAGATCAGCAAGGGCCTGGGTAGTACAGACAGTCAGATAGGAGGAGATAAACAAGGGCCTGGGTAGTACAGACAGTCAGATAGGAGGAGATCAGCAAGGCCCTGGGTAGTACAGACAGTCAGATAGGAGGAGATAAACAGGACCAATCAAAAGAAATGCAGTTGGAGTCATGCTCAGGCTTAGACACAGATGTGTTACTTGGATCCCAGATGGGTGTGCTTCACATCGATGACTCCTCTGTCTCTCTCTCTCTCTCTCTCCCTCTCCCTCTCTCTCTCTATCTCTCCACCCTCTCTCTCTCTCTCTCTCTCTCTCCAGACCCTATTTCTCTCTGCTTAGGACATCCTCGCTACTCATGCTGAAGAGAAAGAGAGCAATGAACTTACTACCCCTTAAAACTGTGATCAGGTTTAATGTCGTAATGATACAATGATGAAAGAGGAGGTTCAAATGGGACGCAGAGCTCCATTGCTACCCTGAGGGCCAAGACAGATTCCCAGCCCGACCCGGTCCTTACCCCATGTTTGGACCCACCGACCCCAACCCTGGACTGGCCCTGACTACCCCACCCCCCCTGATCCTCCCACTCCTCTACATTATCACATAATGGCTCAGTTCGGCACAGGTGGGCCGGCCTGGCAGGCACACTAACGTTTCCAATTGATGAGAGTAGCAGAGACACTCAAGACCATGGCTCCCTGCTCCTGTCAAGGCCAGGAGCCAAAATCCTCCCTCCCTCCTCTCCTCCACCTTCTCCTCTGCTTTCCTATACCACAGTTGACTATGTTCCTCTCTCCCTATTGGCCCTATGAGGCAGAAAGACCAACACTTGATCAAAGAATATTCTATGAGCTTTTTGTACAGGGGTTATGGATGGGCGTCTGTAGGAATTGATATGATGTATGTGTCTACTGTATCTCATAGGAACCAGCTGTTTATCATGTTATTGCCTGCTGTGTGTCTGTTTTGTGATGAGAGTTGACAGTGGGGACAGCGGAGGCCAGTGGAGGACACACAGGGATAAGTGTTGATTTGTCTCTGGGCCCCTGGTGTAAACAGTTGGCCCCTGGTCTACTGTAGTATACACAGTCCAGTCCAGGCAGGGAATCACATCATAGATTAGCTAGTGAAGCCATCCAACAGCAGCTCACCAGTTCCCTTTGGTTTCTGTTCCAACACCAATACCAGGCCTTTCCCCTGCTCTTTATCTTCTGGTTGGAGGCGGCCATGTTTCTGAGAGGGAGCTATCACTGAGTTTCCTCTCCGCCTTTACTACAGAGATAAGCAACTATACACATTACACACACGCACAAATGGATGCACGCATGCACACACACACACACACACACACACACACACACACACACACACACACACACACACACACACACACACACACACACACACACACACACACACACACACACACACACACACACACACACACACACACACACACACACACACACACACACACACACACATGTAACCGATGTGAAATGGCTAGCTAATAGCGTTTCAATCGGTGACGTCCCTCGTTCTGAGACATTGAAGTAGTTGTTGGGCTGCGGCTTTTGTGGAGCAATGGGTAACGATGCTTCGTGGGAGACAGTTGTTGATGTGCACAGAGGGTCCCTGGTTCGAGCCCAGGTAGGGGCGAGGAGAGGGCCGGAAGCAATACTGATATACATACATACATGTGAACACACACATATTCTTCCTTTAGCACTGGTGTGATTGAACCGTAAATGTGGAAGTCAACCCTATAGAGTCATTGGGTTTTATAATGTCCATGTAATCTCAGTCTACTGTAGCACCTCTCAGACATCAGGAAACAGATGGCTAGCTGATCACTTATTATGGGCCTCAATGCCCCTCAATACATCTGTCTGTCCCTCATAACGTCGCTGCCTTTTCTGTTGTTACTCTTTACAGTAACCCTGTCAGCTCTCATGTGTTTACTGTGTTGTAATGCCCTGTGATGACATGTACACCTAACTGTTAAACAATAATATAATGAGAATAACGTGAGCTAAAGTTATAATTGTATCATTTTAAATCATTACTCAATATTTGGACAGAAGCAAATCACCTTGCATGATGTCATATCCTATACATATGCCTGAGGGCAGCAGGTAGCCTAGTGGTTAGAGTGTTGTGCCAGTAACCGCAAGGTTGCTAGATTGAATCCCCGAGCTGACAAGGTAAAAATCTGTTGAGAGGCAGTTAACACACTGTTCCCTGAGCGCTGAAGATGTGGATGTTGATTATGGCAGCCCCCAGCGCCGCTCTATTTCAGAGGTGTTGGGTTAAATGCAGAAGACACATTTCAGTTGAAGGCATTCAGATGTACAACTGACTAGGTATCCCCCCTTTCCCTATATATAAGCTAAGTCTGCATACAAACAAAGTGAATAACTTAGAGAAGTGTACTGTAGACATTTAATACATCACAGGCCTAAGGACCTATTTATTGAAACATAGTAACTCGTCTTAAGTGGTATTCTTCCTGGCATGCACAGGGCACACATGAGAAACCATGTTTGAGTTTCTCTTTATTTAATTTGAGCAACATAACCATCAAAAGCTATCTAGCAACCTACCAGTTAGCCTACCAGTTAGCTAGCTAGTAGTCTACCAGTTAGCTAGCTAGCAGCCTACCAGTTAGCTAGCTAATAGCCTACCAGTTAGCTAGTTAGTAGCTTATCAGTTAGCTAGCTAGCAGTCTGCCAGTTAGCTAGATAGCAGCCTACCAATTAGCTAGATCGCTTAATAGTCCATTCCAGTCTACAGTATAATTAGCTAGTTTTTATTCAACTCACCAGGTCACAGATAGAACAATGAGCCAGATATTTCACCGAATGTATAAATGTGAAGAATTCGGTTGGCGTTTCCACTCAATACCAAATATGGTGATGAGAGGAAGCCCAGTGGGAGAAGATGTAAGAAGATGGACTTTGGCCGACATTCTGCACATTTTCTCATCGATGAAACGTTTGATCTCAATACAGTTTCTGTTTCCAAAACTAGAATATGTTATGGACAGAGTGGACTAAGCTTTTTAGACTTTACTCTTTGCCAAAGTGTCAAAAAAAATTGTACTTTATAAGGCTAATTGAGTTATTGCACACACACACTTCACAGAGTAGGCGTTCCCTAACGAAAATATGCAAATACATGCTAAAACGTGCCAGCTTGTGCTTGGCTCTGCTCATCTCCTTGCTTGTTCTGCCCACTATGATTCATTTGCTCCCATTGGAAATGACACGGTGGTCTATCTTGGGGTTAGTTATATAAATCTTTGATCAGGTTTCACCTTCAGCTTTCAGCCCAGCATCCCAAGACCACACCTCAGGGATGTCAACATTCTGTTGTGGTTGTGCTTTCCGGCCTGGGGAACCAGGGAAAGGAAGGCCTATCGTCACACAATGGCCCCAGTGTCAGGGCTACCAGACTGGGATGGAATATTTGGTACTATATTTTAAGGGTCCGTAATAAACCATTTATAAGGCATTTATAACAAAACAGTAACAAAAAGGTTTAAAAACTGGGATTAAACACACAACTACCGTTGGACAAAGGAGCTAATTGACATATTTAAGGAAGCTGATCTTCAACACATATTTAGAAACAAGTTATGACGCAATGTCAATATGATCAAACACAAGTTAACTCTACGCTACAAAGAAAAATGGTCAACTGACATATGGCTAAAACCAAAACTCTGAATTTACAACCAGATCAAAAATAGCTAACATCCAGAACCTTATGTCACCTTTCACCTAACCAGAAACCAAAGGTCCTTGTGTGCCCAGTTGAGAACCGGGATACTGTCTCTGGCAATTGAATGAAATCAATGCAATAGATGAAGAAGAGCGACTATGTACTGTCTGTGATTTAGGAGAGGTCGAGAATAAACTGCATTGCACTTTATATGATGATTTGAGAGCTATACTGTTTGATAAAATATTTCAAAGAAAACAGGAACTATTCTGGATTAGAGATTAATAAAAATTTGAATGGATATTTAGGAAAGAAGTATTACTGTCACGCCCTGATTTGTTTCACCTGTCTTGGTGATTGTCTCCACCCCCCTCCAGGTGTCTCCTGTTTTCCCCATTAGTCCCCGGTGTATTTATCCCTGTGTTTCCTGTCTCTCTGGGCCAGTTCGTCTTGTTATGCCATGTTAACCAACGGTTCTCCTAGCTTCTATTTTTCCCAGTCTTTGTTTTTTCCTAGTCCTCCTGGTTCTGACCACCCTGCCTGTCTTGACCTCGAGCCTGCCTATCCCCTGGTACTGTTTGGACTCGGACCTGATTTATGAACTCTTACCTGTCCCCGACCGGCCTTTTGCCTACCCATTTTTGTTGTAATAAATATCAGAGCTCAACCATCTGCCTCCTGTGTCTGCATTTGGGTCTCGCCTTGTGCCCTTTATAATTTCTGGTTGCAAATGTTATCTCCATAGAAGATGCAACAAGATAAGTTGTATACTTTAAATGTTTTTGTTTTGTTTTCTCAATTGTTTTTCACTGCCGTATGAACGTATGTTTATATAGATGTATGTGTGCATTTATTGACATTATTCTTGTATTTTGCTACAGCAAATACAATGTCTTATAAGCCCATGTGGACTGGGCATCCTGAAGATGCACTGGGCATCCTGAAGACACTATAATAAATCAATCAATCTTGTGTGTTCACCCTTTATTCATCATTACTTCCACATTTATAAACCATTTTCCAATCATTAGTATTAGTAAGTATTTTTGCAGTCCCTAATCTAGAGTAAGCACTATGTATACTTTATAAATACTTTATAAATGAGTGACCAGAGTAATTTCTCACAAAAATAGACATTCCTGCAGCACCTGGTCAAAGAACAATCACACAACACAGGGTGTTTAATGAAATATGTACATGTGTGACTAACTAGCTTACTAACATTTACAGATGTGGGAGTAATGATTAATAAATGGTGAGCAAACGGTTTGTAAATGCCTTATGAATGGTGTATGAACCGTTCAAATGAAGTGTTACCAAAAACTGTTGAGGGGAGTGGAGGACCAAAGTGCTGGAGGTGGTTAGTAGGAGGATGATAATGAGTTTGAGGGTAAGTAGATAATGAGCGAAAGAGGTGGAACAGGTGTCAATTAGACAATCATTCAAGTTGAATACAAAGTGTCAAGTCTCACCTGACACTTGTAGTGAAAAGGATAGCTAACATCATTCCTGAGAATAAGAATAGCCTACATTTTCTTGTGTAGTTTTCTACTCAGTCACAGTGGCCTGTTGCTTTTTGACATCTGTGGCTTTTTAACCTCGGTCACCCTAACTTCACAATATAGTGCAGTACTGTTACATTCACCAGAACTAATGTCAACAGGCGGGAAAAGCAGGGATCAACCAAAATCCCATTCTCGCATGCCAGCCCAGTTCAGTTCACAGTTGCAGCTCCAGATATTATTGTACTGAATTCTTCAGTGGTCTGAAAGCGTTCCCACATACTGCAGAACCACCACAGGTTCCCCTCTACAGCTACACAGCTTGGGAAAGCATTTTCTCTGCTCTCTCTCTTTCCCTCCCTCTTTTTTTTCATCTGGAGAGAAAATCAAGACTGAGTTTATTTGTGTTTTGGAGAGGGGAGACGGTTGCCATGGAGACACACCGAGGTTCTCAGACTTGGTGCATTCCAGTTTTATTTTCGAACCGTCTTACTTTTTATATCATACAGACAGAGAGAGAGAGTAAGCGAGAGAGAGAGAGAGATAGAGAAAGACAGTCTTAAATTTAAATCCCCATGTCCCCCTTTGAGAAGTTGGAGAGGAAGTTAGTTGTCTTGGTCTCTATTCTCCAATGGCCTTCATGAGTCTTATATTTTTGATCTCAGTAAAGGCTCTGTGCTGGTTTTGATTCAGATTGAGGGATGTTGTTGTATGTGTCGAACTGCTTTGCTTTATCTTGGCCAGGTCGCAGTTGCAAATGAGAACTTGTTCTCCACTAGCCTACCTGGTTAAATAAAGGTTAAATATATATATTTTTTAAATAAATGTCTGAGCTGTCAGATTATAGAGAACGAGGTTACAGAGATCAGATTAGATTGTTTGAAGCTGTGTTATACAGGACACTAATGGAACTGGATCCCAAACGACTTGAAATCCATCCCGACCTCCCATTGAGATGATATGTGATTAGCACTTTATTATGGGTTGCCATGTTAGCCACAAGACTGGAGCACAGCAGGACAGGCAGTGATAGGGTTGGGGTTGCCAGATATGTGGTTTTAAAATCCCCGCAAAAAAAGAAACACTATTTGATTGGTCGAGACAGGATTGTATCAGAGGAAACCACAGTAACAACCGTCCTGGTTCCTTCCAACAGAGAAGAATGTTGTTCGGTTTAAAGTATTCTCCCCTTGAACGAGTTTAAAGGAAACTCGTTCTGAGGTACAATAGTAGTTCAAATGAGTTTGTTATCCGATGATCTTTGTAACCTCACTGTTATAGAAGTGTTCAGCACTGGGGTGGTTTATTCATGAACAATAATCATCTGAGCTCCACGTGATTTTGGATATTTAATTGACTGCAGATTTGTTTTTGCATCAAACCGAACATCATGTACAGTATATTTTAGCAGGGAAGGAACAAACGACATGCCATTAGCAATCAATTCATTTCTAGACCTGTTTGTCAAATTCTCCTCTATTTGCTTTTCTCTCTCAATCATACTCATAAATGCACCTCCGGAACCTTATGGATGGAATCTGTTCAGTGTCCTACCAGTTAGCACTGCAATGAGGAGATGTTCTAGAATTCACAGGAGGCTTCTGGAACAGCCAGAACCACATCAGAGAGAGTGATTCAAACATTTCTGCAAACGAGATGACGAGGATATCTTCATGCAGGTAGAATGGAAAACAGCACATAGGGGAAAGTACAGAGAGGGGAAATACTGTAACCACCACTGGCCAGGGGTGAACCCCGCCATGGGGCTCTGCTCTGTATCAGCCTGCTAGCTACGCCTAACTGCTTAACATCTGAAAGCATAATGGCAGAGTAAATACTCTCTCTCAGATTGGTCTCTATGGTGAAGCAGTGAGTTACCGTGTTTAACTAATGTGTGTTTTTCATTACTGTATCTATCCTGGTGTGTATGGTTCTCATAATCACAGATCCGTATGCATCCCAAATGGCACCCTGTGCCCTATGTACTGTAGTGCACTACTTTAAGCCAAGCCTCATAGGGCTCTGGTCAAAATTAGTGCATTATGTAGGGAATAGGGCGCTATTTGGAACGTAGCCCCGTACTCTGTAGCTTACTTCTGTACTGAATTACTGGTGCTTTCCGGAGTTCTGTCATACATAATGGGCCGGTTTTATGAAAGACATCGTAAACAGCAGACCACAAATGCAACCACCAGAGTTCTATCAACATTGGTGAGAGAGAGAAATCAGCAAACAAAATATTCCCTGTCAGATTTCTAATCACTACAGACTCCAACTAGGAGGAGTCACCTTTCACGAGACTCTAACGCTCCTTAAGACCTACATCAGAGACCAACGTCAGAGATCAACATCAGAGACCAACATCAGAAACCAACATCAGAGACCAACATCAGAGACCAACGTCAGAGATTACCATCAGAGACCTACATCAGAGATCAACATCAGAGATCAACATCAGAGACCTACATCAGAGATCAACATCAGAGACCAACATCACAGATCAACATCACAGATCAACATCAGAGACCAACATCAGAAACCAACATCAGAGATCAACATCAGAGACCAACATCAGAGATCAACATCAGAGATCAACATCAGAGATCAACATCAGAGACCAACATCAGAGATCAACATCACAGATCAACATCAGAGACCAACATCAGAGACCTACATCAGAGATCAACATCAGAGACCAACATCAGAGATCAACATCAGAGATCAACATCAGCTCATTATTATAGAGCCTTTATTGAACCTTTTATCCAGCGTATCTCACAAGGGAGACCTGGACAAGAGGGCAGTTCATTAAAAAAACTCTGTTATTGACCTTTTATTTCAAAATTCCGTGGGGCCGAGAGGACACTTTGCCATTTTAAAGCGAATTTCCTGCAGTTCTACACATTTCTTTTCCCCACAGGATGGAGAGAAAATGTTGTGGTTTTAAAGCAAATTTCCTGGAATTCCAGCCTGGTCTCATAAGGAGCTGAGGGAACTCAGGATGAAGGCCTTTCTTAACATGAACTCCTCACGCCATTTCACTAGATGGAGGAGAATGGTTAATGGGAGAAACAGTGGCCACAGCTGTTTCAGTACAAAAGACTAAGGGCTGGATTAAATCCGTATTGCAGAAGTATCGTGGAGGATCCACACTATAGCTCGATTGAAATATAAAAGCAATGTTCCCGCGTTCGCGGATACTACATTCAGGGTAAACGCTGCATATGTCGGCTCAATCGGACATTTCCTTTACATTTTAACGTGGATCTTCCGCGAGACTTCCGCGATATGGAATGAATCCAGCCCTAAGACGATGCACCCTGTGTTTCAAGCTTCCCTCTGGTCTGTTACTCCACCAGAACCTCTGTCTGTTGGATCAAAGCCAACGGACGTTCCCATAATATAAACAACTTCCACAATCCCTGGACAGGAATCAATACAATATTCAATACTATCTAGGTGAAATATCATAGTCCTATAATATTTCCCCTAAATTAATCCTACCTTCGACTATGTTAATAGTTATTGTATTAGTGGAACTACTGTACAGGGCCAGGTTTGTTAGCTTGTCCCCTCGAATGACTTATGGGTGAAAAAAATTGCGGAGACATGCAATTTCCTGCAGTTTGTGAAGTATGGGTACAGTGATTGATCTGAAAGGGGATTTATGTGGCGTATACGACGGGATGGAAATGAATACCTTCAAAGCTCTGGTAGCTAGATGATTACTTAAATACTGTACAGCACGCTAGAGTGTCCAGGGTTTAAATACAATTTCAGTTGAGATTCAAACCAACCATAAAGCTTTTCAAATAATCAAAAGAAAACCACTGTGTAATTTGAAATTGCCTGTTAAAGTGGAGGAGTGCAGGACTTTCTGAATGGTGGGGGTTGTCATGGAGAACTTTCTGATGTACTGTAGCAGTATGTCCTCCTCAATGGTGCAATAAGCCATAAAGGAGACCCTATAATTCTTAATCAAAATAAATATAATCCCTCCCTTACGAAAAAAGATTGCAATTAGAGTGCAGTATAACTGCAGTATGCGGCAAATATGCGTCCAAAATAACACAGTTTTTTTTACTGCAGTAATTTTAGCAGTGTAACTGCAGTTAGAGTGCGGTATAACTGCAGTTCAACTGCAGTTCAACTGCAGTACACGGCAGTTATTTTGCAATTACTGCGTCCAAAATACCACAGTTGACTGCAGTTACTGCACTTTTACTGCAGTTTCAAAACTGCAATCTTTTTTTGTAAGGGCCTTCCCTCCTTTCTTCCCTCCTTCCACCTCTCCTTACTTCTCTCCTTCACTCCATCCTGTCTCCCTCTGCTCTGTGGAACCTCGCCATAACAACACCTTTAAACTAATGTCTATTCAACGTTCACCACTTATCAGGACTATTTAGGGTTGTGAATTCAATGCTGAATTTTCCTCTGTCTTTGTAGGCTACCCAGAGTAGGTTGCTGGGAAATGAGTGATACCATTCACATGGGAGAGAGTTTCCACAGTTGACAGAAGCCAGTTCTTTAGGCTTGACTTTTCACACACCCACAACAGAAACCTTCAGGACTGTCACGACTGCTGCGCTCTTTTCAAACAGGAGAGCACTGATGATGTCATCCTTCAATAATCTTTGGTTACCATGGCAGAAACACACAGAGACCCAAGACTTCCCCAGAGAGACTGTCTGCTCCTGAAATATAACCCTGTGAGGACAAACTGGCACCACAAATGGGCCCTAGAACATGGACAATGTGACCAGAAGTTGTACAATTGTGCGAAAATGATTTATGGAGCCCACTCTGTTGATCTAGCCAGAAATGGGTTTTGAATCTAGGCCTATTTTGTGACTGACTGACTACCTTTTATGTTGAGGCTAAAACGGTGGGTAAATGGGTGGTTTGGGACTCAACACAGTCTCAGCACAGTGTGGGAACTGCCTCCAGATTGTAGGATAGAGAGTTTGTTTGGCCGATGATGGCCCTGAGCTGGGCAAACCCACAAATGAGAGTAGACACATTCAGGTCCTCAACATTATAAATGAACACTTGACAAGGAGACACAAAAAAGTTTGTGCGACTTTTAATTTTTGCTGCAGAAAATATATAGTATCACTCTAACCAATAGAAATCCCCAATAGCACAGTAATAAAACAACATGTGCTTGTATTATTGATAAATGTATCCCTGCAGTGTATACGAATCTCAGCATTTGTAGGTTATTGGATAGGAAATGTGATGGCAGGTGTTATTAACTAGACCAAAGTCAGCAGACAGTCAGCACCTCTCAATGTTCAGTATTTTGATCAATAACAAGGCTTTTGCTTTATTGAACAAAACCTACAACCCTGAGTTTTTACATTGTATTTTTGGGTGATTTTGGGGCCAAGTAGAGGGGAGTAGATGTACTGTATATTAACAATTAATTTTATACAGGCCTCAGCACAAAGAAGGAATTGTATCGTTTTGATTTCTTGCTGTCTGGGGGAATCCACTCCAGACAAAACAAAGCATAAATACTCAAGAAACAATTTCACCCTGCGCATATTTTTTCTCTCTCTTTCTCTCTATTTCTCTTTTCTTCTGTCTTTCTTGACAGATCATTCACACAAATCACTGGAGACACCCAGGGAGCTAGGCTATCAATAAAGTTTCTAGGATAAATATTTGAATATGCTATTTTTATTCCGCTGTTCTGATAGTAGGTAGACCTATACTCTTATTGACAGTTGTTGAGGTCCCAAAACGCTGTGGATAGTCTGGGTTTTATTGGTCCTAATATCTACATCTAGTGTGTTTCTACCTGTATTTATTATGGATCTCCATTAGTTCCTGCCGAAACAACAGCTACGCTTCCTGGGGTCCAGCAACATTGTTGTACCTTCTCAAGAAGTAATGTTTAATAACTAAGGCCCAGAGCTTTTCCTGGTCAGGTCATGTATTCAGGGAAACCTCCTGGTTCTACTCATAAGGAATTCCAAACATGAATTGTATAGCAAAGGGCTATTGCCTTAGTGTGGAGACAATTGGAGACATTACGTTTAATAATAAAACACCCTGTGGTGGTAATCAGGGCTCCTTCCTGTCAACGTTTATTAGCAGGAAACTTTGTTTTACAACTGTAGCAGCAGCAACAGCAGCACAGTATTTAATGCACTAGTCTAGAGGGTTCTGGAATGCTCCATATTACACCAGTAGCCACAGACCAATGACCTATAGCAGTTCTATACAGAGCCATACAGTATATAGAGTGATTTAGGACAATGCGGTTGAACGTTTCTGAGAGCGCCACTTTCTCCTCCATAGCCATTTCTAAGTGATAATTAACGCTTCCTGAGGCCAGATGGTGATGACATTTAGATGCTTCTGGATGACATGCTATATTTTCCAAAACATGCTTTGCCTTTTCACACTGAAACAATATTGTTTTTGCATCATGAAGTCCACTTTGATTCAGGCAAAATTCACTTTGATTGAGAGTGTAACGACCTTCGTTGGGAGAAAGAGAGGAGGACCAAAGTGCAGCGTGGTAAGTGTTCATGATGAATCTTTAATAGAACAAACTGAACACTGAGATACAAAACAATAAAGTGAACTACTGAAAACCGAAACAGTTCCGTGTGGAACACACAGACACGGAAGACAACCACCCACAAAACACAACAGAAAACAGGCTACCTAAATATGGTTCCCGATCAGAGACAATGACTAACACCTGGCTCTGATTGAGAACCACATCAGGCCAAACGAAAAACCCAACATAGAAACACAAAACATAGATAACCCACCCAACTCACGCCCTGACCATACTAAAACAAAGAAATAACAAAAGAACTAAGGTCAGAACGTGACAGAGAGATTGTATTTCATTGATAAAATATTGTATTTCATTGATAAAATATTGTATTTCATTGATAGAATGTTGTATTTCATTGATAAGAGACAGTATTCCATTGATGACAAGCCACCTGGGTCTGACAACTTGGATGGAAAATGATTGAGGATGGTAGCAGACTATATTGGCGCTCTTATTTTCCATCTCGTCAATCTAAGCCTACAGGAAAGTGTGTGCCCTCAGGCCTGGAGGGAAGCAAAAGTCATTCCACTACCCAAAATAGAAAAGCACCCTTTACTGGCTCAAACAGCTGACCAATCACCCTGTTACCAACCCTTAGAAAACGTTTGGAAACAATTGTGTTTGACAAGATACAATGCTATTTCACAGTAAACAAATTAACAACAGATTTTCAGCACTCTTATAGAAAAAGGCTTTCAGCATGAATGACACTTACACCAATTACTGATGATTGGCTGAGAGAAATGTATAAAAAAAATATTATGGAAGCTGTTTTGTTAGACTTCAGTGTAGCTTTTTACATTTTCAATCATAATCTGCTGAACAGAGAGTGTTCTTTAATGGAAACTCCAAAATAATCCAGGTAGAGTCAGGCATTCCCCAGGGCAGCTGTCTAGGCCCCTTACTTTTTTCAATCTTTAATAATGACCTGCCGCTGGCTCTGAGTAAAGCCTGTGTGTCTTTGCTGATAACTCAACAGTATGTATGTCAGCTACCACAGCAAGTGAAATCACTGCAACACTTAACAAAGAGCTGCAGTCAGTTTCAGAATGTGGGCAAACAATAAATTAGTCCTAAATATTTCAAAAACTAAACGCTTTGTATTTTCAAGTTTCAAGCTTTAAGTTTCAAGTACATTGAAATGCCTATCTTTAAAACTCAAAATCCAACAATAATCAATAACAATGTAATACTAGAAAAAACAAACTAGAAATAAGAAGAAATGTGAAGAACACAATAAGCATACTATATACAGGGTCAGTTCCAATACCATATTTACAATGTGCAGGGATACTGGAGTGATGGAGGTAGATATGTCTAGGGGTAAACATACTATATACAGGGTCAGTTCCAATACCATATTTACAATGTGCATGGATACTGGAGTGATGGAGGTAGATATGTACAGGGGTAAACATACTATATACAGGGTCAGTTCCAATACCATATTTACAATGTGCAGGAATACTGGAGTGATGGAGGTAGATATGTATAGGGGTAAACATACTATATACAGGGTCAGTTCCAATACCATATTTACAATGTGCAGGGATACTGGAGTGATGGAGGTAGATATGTATAGGGGTAAACATACTATATACAGGGTCAGTTCCAATACCATATTTACAATGTGCAGGGATACTGGAGTGATGGAGGTAGATATGTATAGGGGTAAGGTGACAGGGATACTGGAGTGATGGAGGTAGATATGTACAGGGGTAAGGTGACAGGGATACTGGAGTGATGGAGGTAGATATGTATAGGGGTAAGGTGACAGGGATACTGGAGAGTTAGAGGTAGATATGTATAGGGGTAAGGTGACAGGGATACTGGAGAGTTAGAGGTAGATATGTATAGGGGTAAGGTGACAGGGATACTGGAGTGATGGAGGTAGATATGTATAGGGGTAAGGTGACAGGGATACTGGAGTGATGGAGGTAGATATGTATAGGGGTAAGGTGACAGGGATACTGGAGTGATGGAGGTAGATATGTATAGGGGTAAGGTGACAGGGATACTGGAGTGATGGAGGTAGATATGTATAGGGGTAAGGTGACAGGGATACTGGAGTGATGGAGGTAGATATGTATAGGGGTAAGGTGACAGGGATACTGGAGAGTTAGAGGTAGATATGTATAGGGGTAAGGTGACAGGGATACTGGAGTGATGGAGGTAGATATGTATAGGGGTAAGGTTACTAGGCAACAGGATATAAGATAAACAGAGTAGCAGCAGCTTGTATGTGAGTGTGTGTGCGTTAGAATCAGTGTAAATGTATGTGCATATTATATGCGCATATAAATCATTAATTAAACCCTAAATCTCAACTATATCTTCTATTGAATAATGTGGAAATTGAGCAAGTTGAGAAGACTAAACTTTTTGGAGTAACCCTGGATTGTAAACTGTCATGGTCAAAACATATTGATACAACAGTAGCTAAGATGGGTAGAAGTCTGTCCATAATGAAGCGCTGCTCTGCCTTCTTTACAACACTATCAACAAGGCAGGTCCTACAGGCCCTAGTTTTGTCTCACCTGGACTACTGTTCAGCCGTGTGGTCAGGTGCCACAAAGAGGGACTTAGGAAAATTCTCAGAACAGGGCAGCACGACTGGCCCTTAAATGTACACAGTGAGCTAACATTAATAATGTGCATGTCAATTTCTCCTTGCTCAAAGTAGAGGAGATATTGACTTCATCAGTAGCTGTATTTATGAGAGGTATTGACATGTTGAATGCACCGAGCTGTCTGTTTAAACTACTAGCCCACAGCTCAGACACCCATGCATACCCCACAAGACATGTCACCAGAGGTCTCTTCACACACACACAGGCCAAGACACACGCATACACACACACATGATAACATACAAACTATACACTCACGTACACATGGATCTTGTATTGTACATACTGTATGTGGTAGTAGAGTAGTGCCCTGAGGGCACACACTTAATGTGTTGTGAAATGTAATGTCATGTTTTAACTGCCTTCATTTTGCTGGACCCCAGGAACAGTAACTCCTGCCTTGGCAGTAGCTAATTAGAATCCATAGTAAATAATAATACATAAATAATAATTACAAATAGAAATACAAAATACATTTTTTAAATTCATCAAATCTGACTCTACCCAGAGAGAACAGGAAGTAACTGTAGACAATCATCAACAGCACACCACCGTTTCATATCCTGTTTTGATGGAGCTTCTCGTAACCATGGCACAGGACACACAACCATGGTAAATAATTACCCGTTGCCTAGCAAACCGTCATTTTTACTCCTGTTGTTTGTTTGGTGTTTTTCTGACAAATAGCTGTGTTCCTGCCAACATTGTGCCCGGCTTGAAATTGCTCTTTATGACAACAGTTTGAGGGTGGTGGGTTTGGGTTTAGATAATTGTTTTCTGAACCTATTCTCAATGGCTTCCATGTGATTATCCTATTATCCAATTATGAGAAACTTCTGTGAAATGTTCTTGTTACATGTTGCCTTTTATTGTAGATCACCTTACAAATACTAAAAGCTAATATTAAACATTCACATATACTGTACATGCTTAGAACCCAGTACAGACAAGGACAGATACACTATTTACCTGCTCCCATATTGGTGTCCAGAGTGTATGAGAGTGTGTGTCTGCATGTGTGGTTAGTATATTTGTTTTGACAATAAGCCACTTCTTGACACATATCCAAGTCAAACACAAATTGAAGTTGTCTGCAGTCTCTCACTTCTTGCAGAGAGGAATGTTTTCTATGTGAGAAACTACACAGAAACACCAATCATAATACTATGACGCAAAGTCGAAAAAGTCGCAAACAATTCAAGTTGTTGTTCGTGCAGTCGTCAACTCTTTCACAGAGACAAGTGTTTCTGTAACAACAAGGATGTAGCCAACATTTTGATCTCTATGACTTGTTAGTCCTGGATCTGCTCTGAGGTCCTACAGCTATCCATGACAAATACAGTGTACATTTACATTACATTTAAGTCATTTAGCAGACGCTCTTATCCAGAGCGACTTACAAATTGGTGCATTCACCTTATGACATCCAGTGGAATAGCCACTTTACAATAGTTGCAGTGTATGTGGACAGGCTGGATCTGCTCTGAGGTCCTACAGCTATCCATGACAAATACAGTGTATGTGGACAGGCTGGATCTGCTCTGAGGGGCTGGAGGGATAAAAGGAAGAAAGCGAAGCCTCAGATAAAACGACATGATACAAAAGACCTACATAAATCCCATAAACATGTCAAGTATAATAGTAAGAGCAACATTTAGGGATTTTGGGTAAAAACTCTTTCAGGATATGATATGTTTAAATCCTACAGTATATCAATAAAAAGGGGTTGCTTCTGCTTCATTTTACCACCAGAGCTGCCACTGGTGTGACAATCAATCATACATCTGTGGAAGACGTTTGTAACATTTGACGCATGGGTGTGGTACACAGTGGTTACAGTCTGTCTGCTACTTAGTGATGTGTCATTACCCAGTTGATTTACAGCACAGGTGTTTATGGAGCCTATCAGGACAAGCTCTGATGTGGTAGGAACATTAATCCGCCTAGCAACCTCATCAAAGCATCGCTAGTGGCTCAAAGTTTGCCATGATGATGACATCATAATGTGGGGTTATCAGTATAATGAGGTAATGGGAGTATTAAGAGAGAATAGATAGGACAGCCACAGTTGGTGACCCTACAGAACCTCTCTTGTGTGTGTGTGTGTGTGTGTGTGTGTGTGTGTGTGTGTGTGTGTGTGTGTGTGTGTGTGTGTGTGTGTGTGTGTGTGTGTGTGTGTGTGTGTGTGTGTGTGTGTGTGTGTGTGTGTGTGTGTGTGTGTGTGTGTGTGTGTGTGTGTGTGTGTGTGTGTGTGTGTGTGTGTGTGTGTGTGTGTGTGTGTGTGTGTGTGTGTGTGTGTGTGTGTGTGTGTGTGCGTGTGTGTGTGTGCCTGTGTTTGTCTGTCTGTTTGTCTCTGTCTGTGTGTGTGTGTGTGTGTGGTGTGTGTGAGAGAGAGAGCATGTGAATAACAATCACTTCCCATGCTCTGACAGCTCCTCACTGTCCCTTTGTCTCTGTCCAAGCCTCAAAGAAGAGGACACTGAGTCCTGTAGCTTGAATCTACTGGCCAACAGTAATGGCCGGCCTCCCTCCGTGTATCCCTCTCTCTATCCCTTCCTCTCTCTCTTTTTCATCTCTCTGTCTGCAGCATGTTCTCCTCTCAACCCTCCCTCCCTCCCTCCCTCCCTCTGTCTGCAGCATATTCTCCACTCAATCGTGGCTCTTTCTCTTTACATGTCTCCCTCCTTCTCTGTCTGACAGGTTTGCAGGACTGATGAACTGAACCATGCCGTGGCTTGTTTTACTAACAGTCTTGATCCCAGCCTGTATGTTTTCTTGTGTTGAACTCTCCTCTCTCTCTGCTCTCAGCCCGCTGGATAGACCCCTATCCATCATTCTGTGGAGCTGCTACTCCTGCAAATAAAAGAGGACAAAAATGTCCCGGTTTCAATAAAATAAGCTACCGGAGATTCTTAACAGATTCATTGCAGGAAATGGATAGTTTTTATTAGCTTAGAGAGAGGTAGTTGATGTGAACTTACCCACTGGGCAAAGACATCAGTTTAACATCTATATTTCATTTACATTTGATTGAGTGGTCAGTTAATGTGAATTCAACGTGAAATCAACAAAACATGTCACCCTGTCATTGGATTTAGGTTAAATTAGGTTGAATTATTTAGATAAAAAGACATGGTAACAACATTGATTCAACATTGTTTTGACCAGTGGGTAGTTACACGGTAAAATCATTTCTATCCATATTATTTTTCTTAATCTCCTTGGTTGTCCTGACAGTGACAGTTTTAAGGATCCCCTCTGCATGCTGTATTCTATATAATCTGTTCCAATCTTTCTCTCCTCTCTTACTCCTCCCCTGTCCTCTTTCCCACCTCTCCTCTCTCTCCCCCCCTCTCTATCTCTCTCTCTCTCTCCCTCTCTTATCCTCTGATCCAGCTTTAGCGAGCGTGTCTCTGTCTGTCACAGCCCCGTGCTGCAGGCTACAGACTGGGAGAGGCCTGATGGGAATGGGCTGAAAGTGTGTGTGTGTGTGTGTGTGTGTGTGTGTGTGTGTGTGTGTGTGTGTGTGTGTGTGTGTGTGTGTGTGTGTGTGTGTGTGTGTGTGTGTGTGTGTGTGTGTGTGTGTGTGTGTGTGTGTGTGTGTGTGTGTGTGTGTGTGTGTGTGTGTGTGTGTGTGTGTGTGTGTGTGTGTGTGTTAGAACGGGCTAAAAGCATCCGAATGGAGATGATGAGTGAGTCCCAGAGGGAAAAGAGACATAGCTGTGCCTCTGCCATGTGCTGGAAGGTCTTTAGTATAGCGTGGCCCGGTTGGTCAACTGTAAACATCAGTCTAGAGGGAGAGGAGTAGGTAGGGGGAGAAAGGAGGAGTGGAAAGATAAGGAGTGAAGGAGGGAGAGAAGGAGGGAGAGAGAGAGGGGTAGAGAAGTAGAGAAGGGAGGAGTGGAGAGATAGGGAGACAAGGAGGGATAGAGAGAGGGGTTGGGAGGTGGAGAAGAGAAGAGAGGATAGGTAGGGAGAGAAGGAGGGAGGAAGAGAGGGGGAGAAGGAGGGAGAGAGAGAGACGGAGGGATAGAGAGAGAAGGAGGGATAGAGAGAGGAGTAGGGAGACGGAGAAGGGAGGAGCAATAGAGAGAGAAAGAGGGAGAGAGAGAGGGAGAGAGAGAAGGAGGGATAGAGAGGGGTAGGGAGGTGGTGAAGGGGGAAGAGGAGAGATAGGGAGAGAAGGAAGGAGAGAGAGAGGGAGAGAAGGAGGGATAGAGAGAGGGGTAGGGAGGTAGAAAAGAGAGGAGAGATAGGGAGAGGAGGGAGTGAGAGAGGGAGAGAGAGAGGGGTAGGGAGGTGAAGAATGTTGGAGATAAGGGAGAAAGGGAGGGAGAGAAGGAGAGAGAAGGAGCTCTAGTACACAAAACCTCCATGAACAAGTCAAAGGTGGTGTGGTGTGTGGTGTGGTGTGTGGTGGTGGTGTGGTGTGTGGTGGTGGTGTGTGATTGTGCGGTGGTTTGGTGGTGTGATGGTGTGGTGGCGTGGTGTGGTGTGGTGGTGTCATGGTGTGTGGTGGTGTGGTGGTGTGTTGTGGTGTGGTGTGGTGGTGTGGTGTGTGGGGTGTGGTGGTGTGGCGGTGTGTGATGGTGCGTGGTGGTGAGTGGTGGTGTGTCGTGTGGTGGTGTGTGGTGTGGTGGTGTGTGGTGTGGTGGGTGCGTGCATGCGTGCGTGTGCTCATAGAGCTTGGTAGATGTTTGCATTTGAAACACACACTTCATGTACTGTAGGTTCAGGTGTGTTTTAACTGTTCTCTGAACCTAGGCGGGGTGTGCGACATGTTGTAATCATTACACAAGCCTGACAGGGCAGGCCCGGAACTCAAAACACTCCCTGTCTCTTTGGCAAAGACATTTGTGACGACACCACACCGTAATCACTGTAGGCACAAGCCAATTAAACTCCTACGCTGTCCTAGACTGTCTGTTAGAGACTGTAACCAACAAACACACAGTAGCTGTGATCACATGGGTAGAAGCATGGTTACTAGGCTGTAGTAAAGGCCAACTGCAGCGTAACCCAAGAACAGAGGCATGATCAATGCTGCCGTGATTGTGTAATTGTTGTGTAATCTGTGAGATGCATGGCTCCCTTGCTAAATAGACCTTGGTCTCAATGGGACTCCCTGTTAAAATGAAAATAAAGGTAAAATAAATATTTAAACGTTGTGGAAGGTTGTCATGATATAGAGCTGAGTCCGTGTTCTACATGTAAGATTATTATTATTATTATTGTTTAACTAGGCAAGTCAGTTAAAAACTAATTATTATTTACATTGACGGCCTACCACTGCCAAACCCGGACGACGCTGGGCCAATTGTGTGCCGCCCTATGGGACTCCCAATCACGGCCGGATGTGGTACAGCCTGGATTCAAACCAGAGACTGTAGTGACACCTCTTGCACTGAGATGCAGTGCCTTAGACCGCTGCGCCACTCGGGGAGCCCATCTTTATTCGGCGTGATATATTTCTGCCTGAGTGTTCCCCAACATTGTGCCCTGCTGAACGCAGCCCAGGCCAGGAGGATGTCTTCAATCATCTATAGAAATTATGTAACCTTTTTGATCATTTATCAGCAAAAGATTTGGCATGGGTCCTCAGATCTTCAAAAGGTTCTACAGCTGCACCATCGAGAGCATCCTGATTGATTGCATCACTGCCTGGTATGCTGCTCGGCCTCCGAGGCACTACAGAGGGGCTAGTACATCACTGGGGCCAAGCTTCCTGCCATCCAGGACCTCTATACCAGGCGGTGTCAGAGGAAGGCCTGTAAAAATTGTCAAAGACACCAGCCACCCTAGTCATAGACTGTTCTCTCTGCTACCGTACGGCAAGCGGTCCTGGAGCGCCAAGTCTAGGTCCAAGAGGCTTCTAAACAGCTTCTACCCCCAAGCCATAAGACTCCTGAACATCTAATCGAATATCCCCCCAGACTATTTGCATTGCCCCCCTCTCCCCCTCTTTACACCACTGCTACTCTCTGTTATTATCTATGCATAGTCACTTTAATAACTCTACCTACATGTACATACTACCTCAACTAACCGGTGACCCCGCACATTGAATCTGTATCGGTACCTCCTGTAAATAGTCTCGCAATTATTATTTTACTGCTGCTCTTTAATTACTTGTTACTTTTATCTCTTATTCTTATCCATATTTTTTTTAACTGCGTTGTTGGTTAGGGGCTTGTAAGTAAGCATTTCACTGTAAGTAGAATACCTGTTGTATTCGGTGCATGTGACTAATAACCTTTTATTTGATTTTATTTGATTTAGGCTTGCCATAACAAAGGGGTTGCATAGTTTTTGACTCAAGACATTTCAGCTTTTCATTTTTAACTAATTTAAAAATGTCTAAAAACATAATTCCACTTTGATATCATGGGGTATTGTATGTAGGCCAGTGACATAAAAATATATACATTTAATCCATTTTAAATTCAGGCTGTAACACAACAAAATGAGGAAAAAGTCAAGGGGTGTAACTACTTTCTGAAGACACAGTACTCTGCTCACAAGGCAACACCCAGCTTCAAAGTTCCATTTCCTTCCTTAGTGTGCAGGTGCTGATCTTTCAATACAACCCCCTCCCATGTCCGCTGCAAGCTGTAACATACTGAACACCGCAGTGAATCAACGCTGATAGAAAATCAAACAGGAAAAGTCATGTGAGGGAATACGACCATCATTTTTTAAACTTTATAATAAACGTATAATAATAACTTTATATATTTTTTTAGAATGGAGAGAGTGCCTCACCTTTCAATGGATTGTTAACACATCAGGGCCTGTCTGCACTTCAACACACACACACACACACACACACACACACACACACACACACACACACACACACACACACACACACACACACACACACACACACACACACACACACACACACACACACACACACACACACACACACACACACACACACACACACACACACACACACACACACACACACACACACACACACACATCCAATTGCCCTAAACAGCGTCTGATATTAAATCATTTTTATTTGTCACATGCGCCGAATACAACAGATGTAGACCTTACCGTGAAATGCTTACTTGCAATCCCTTAACCAACAATGCAGTTCAAGAAATAGAGTCAGTAACATATCTACTAAATAAACTAAAGTTAAAAAAATTTAATCAATCAAAAAGTAACAAGAAATGTACACAACAATAGCGAGGCTTTATACAGGGGGTACCGGTACCGAGTCAATGTGAGTACAGGTTAGTCAAGGTAATTTGTAAAGTGACTAGATAATAAACAGCGAGTAGCAGCTGTGTAAAAACAAAGGGGGGGGGTCAATCTAAATAGTCTGGTGGCCATTTGATTAATTGTTCAGCAGTCTTATGGTTTGGGGGTAGAAGCTGTTAAGGAGCCTTTTGGTCCTAGACTTGACGCTCCAGAACCGCTTGCCGTGCAGTAGCAGAGAGAGCAGTCTATGACTTGGGTGACTGGAGTCAGTGATGCAACCAATCAGGATGCTCTCGATGGTGCAGCTGTAGAACATTTTGAGGATCTGAGGACCCAGGCCAAATCTTTTCAGTCTCCTGAGGGGGAATAGGTTTTGTCGTACCGTCTTCACGACTGTTTTGGTGTGCTTGGACCATTTTAGTTTGATGATGATGTGGACACCAAGGAACTTGAAGCTCTCAACCTGCTCCACTGCAGCCCCGTCGATGAAAATGGGGGCGTGCTCAGTCCTCTTTTTCCTGTCGTCCACAATCATCTCCTTTGTCTTGATCACGTTGAGGGAGAGGTTGTTGTCCTGGCACCACACGGCCAGGTCTCTGACCTCCTCCCTATAGGCTCTCTCGTTGTTGTCGGTGATCAGGCCTACCACTGTTGTGTAATCGGCAAATTTAATGATGGTGTGGGAGTTGTGCATGGCCGTACAGTCATGAGTGAACAGGGAGTACAGTAGGGGACTGAGCACGCACCCCTGAGGGGCCCCAGTGTTGAGGATCATCGTGGCGGATGTGTTGTTACCTACCCTTACCACCTGGGGGCGGCCCGTCAGGAAGTCCAGGATCCAGTTGCAGAGGGAGGTGTTTAGTCCCAGGGTCCTTAGCTTATTGGTGAGCTTTGAGGGCACTATGGTGTTGAATGCTGAGCTGTAGTCAATGAATAGCATTCTCACATAGGTGTTCCTTTTGTCCAAGTGAGAAAGGGCAGTGTGGAGTGCAATAGAGATTGCATCATCTGTGGATCTGTTGGGGTGGTACGCAAATTGGAGTGGGTCTAGGGTTTCTGGGATGATGGTGTTGATGTGAGCCATGATCAGCCTTGCAAAGCACTTCATGGCTACAGACATGTTTAAAGGTCTTACTCACATCGGCTGCTGAGAGCGTGATCACACAGTCTTCCGGAACAGCTGGTGCTCTCATGCATGTTTCAGTGTTATTTGCCTCAAAGCAAGCATAGAAGAGGTTTTGCTCGTCTGGTAGGCTCGTGTCACTAGGCAGCTCTCGGCTGTGCTTCCCTTTGTAGTCTGTAATGGTTTACAAGCCCTGCCACATCCGACGAGCGTCAGAGCCGGTGTAGTACGATTCGATCTTAGTCCTGTATTGATGCTTTGCCTGTTTGATGGGTCGTCTGAGGGCATAGCGGGATTTCTTATAAGCTTCCGGGTTAGAAGCCCGCTCCTTGAAAGTGGAAGCTCTAGCCTTTAGCTCAGTGCGGATGCTGCATGTAATCCATGGCTTCTGGTTGGGGTATGTACGTACAGTCACTGTGGGGACGACATCATCGATGCACTTATTGATGAAGCCAATGACTGATGTGTGGTACTCCTCAATGCCATCGGAGGAATCCCGGGACATATTCCAGTCTGTGCTAGCAAAACAGTACTGTAGCTTGGCATCTGCTTCATCTGACCACTTTTTTATTGATCTAGTCACTGGTGCTTCCTGCTTTAATTTTTGCTTGTAAGCAGGAATCAGGAGGATAGAATTATGGTAAGATTTGCCAAATGGAGGGCAAGGGAAAGATTTGTATGCGTCTCTGTGTGTGGAGTAAAGGTGGTCCAGAGTTATTTTCCCTCTGGTTGCACATTTAACATGCTGATAGAAATTCTTGAGTAAAAATGTGCTTAACAAGTCACATAATAAGTTGCATGGAGTCACTCAGTGTGCCACAACAGTGTTTAACATGATTTTTAATGACGACTTTATCTCTGTACCCCACACATACAATTATCTGTAAGATCCCTCAGTCGAGCAGTGAATTTCAAATACAGATTCAACCACAAAGACCAGTGAGGTTTTCCAATGCCTCGCTAAGAACGGCACCTATTAGTAGATGGGTAAACATTTTAAAAAGCAGAAATTGAATATCCCTTTGAGCATGGTGAAGTTATTAATTACACCTTGGATGGTGTATCAATATACTGTACCCAGTCTCTACAAATTTACAGGAATCCTTCAGTTGCCAGAGAGAAAGGAAACCACTCAGGGATTTCACCATGAGTCCAATGGTGACTTTAAAACAGTTACAGAGTTGATTGGCTGTGATAGGAGAAAACTAAGGATGGATCAACAACATTGTAGTTACTCCACAATACTAACCTAATTGACAGAGTGAAAAGATGGAAGCCTATGCAGAAGAAAAAAAATATTACAAAACATGCATCCTGCAACAAGGCATTAAAGTAATACTGCATAAAATGTGACAAAATAAATGTACTTTTTGTCCTAAATACAAATTGTTATCTTTGGGGAAAATCCAACACATCACTGAGTCCCACTCTCCATATTTTCAAGCACAGTGCTTGCGGCATCATGTTATGGGTATGCTTGTAATCGTTAAAGAAAGTGGGAGTTTGTCAGGATAAAAAATAAATGTAGCTAAGTACAGGCAAAACCTGGTTCAGTCTGCTTTCCACCCGACACTGGGTGATGAATTCACCGTTCAGCAGGACAATAACCCAAAACACAAGGTGAAATCTACACAGGGAATGTTCCTGAGTGGCCTAATTACAGTTTTGAATTAAATCTGCTTGAAATAAGATTTAAAAATGGTTCTCTAGCAATGGTCAACAAAGAATTTGACAGAGCTTGGAGAATTTTGAAAAGAATAATGGGCAAATATTGTACAATCCAGGCATGCAAAGTCCTTAGAGACTTACCCAGAGAGACTCACAACTGTAATCGCTGCCAAAGATAATTCGAACATGTGTGAATACTTATGTAAATTAGATATTTCTGTATTTCATTTTCAATAAATTTGCAAACATTTCTAAAAACATGTTTTTACTTTGTCATTATGGGGGTAATGTGTGTAGATGGGTGAGGAGAAAATATATTTAATACATGTTGAATTCAGGCTGTAAAACAACAAAAAGTGGAATAAGTCGAGGGGTCTGAACACTTTCTGAATATTTTCTGAAGGCACTGTAAGTTTCAACATGTTTTTAATAACTGCTATATATATATATGTATATCTTTTTTTATTCAATTCAATCATTTAGAATATAGCCTATAGTGAATAAAGCTATAACTATCCTAAAGGTATAGGCTAGTGCACAAAAACGTTTCTGACATGATTTCCTGACTTAGATCTTAAATGCACACTGACTCAACTCCAATCATTTCCGTATTTTGCCCCCCCCTCTCTCTCTCTCTCTCTCTCTCTCTCTCTCTCTCTCTCTCTCTCTCTCTCTCTCTCTCTCTCTCTCTCTCTCTCTCTCTCTCTCTCTCTCTCTCTCTCTCTCTCTCTCTCTCTCTCTCTCTCTCCCTCATAATATATATATATATATATATATTATATCTCACACACACACAAAAACACACACACACGCACGCACGCACGCACACACACACGCTGTCAAAGCCTCACCCTCTATTCAGTTCCGTGGTGAGCAACTATTTCCTGAGCGGTATAAATACTAAGGCGCGCAAACATCTGCATTTCACAACGAGGCGTGGTTTAGAACGAACAGGTGGGCTGCTACTGCTGTATAACTGCTGTGAGCATTAATTCAACTAGGATATTTCTATCTATCCCGGAGACCAACACATCACCATGCCGAAGTGCCCAAAATGCACGAAGGAAGTTTACTTCGGTAAGACATCTTTATTTTGTCGATCAAAATTATTATTCATTATTTTTGCTAAACAGGGGTGCACTTATTTTATTCAACATACCTGCTTTGAGTTATCGTACCATATTTCACATTTGACGAAACCTGCGGACAGTTCAATACAGTTTAGTTAACCAACTTGTCTGTAGCTGTAAAAAAGCTCTTGAGAGATTGTGAGAGAGAAAAGGAGCAATGCTTCTCTTGAGCAATTTCCTGTTAGGAATTATATATAGAATGAACATGTCTGTGACTGCAGAATATTTTTGGCATGCAAACTTTTAGTAACTAGTTCATAACAATTTTAGTAATACTCGTTGACTAATTGGTTAATGACTGCATTGTTTATTTGCCCTTCCCAAAAGAGGAAGACATAATTCTACAAAAATCTGATGCAGTGAATTTAATGGGAGTCTTTCCCCCCTCAGACTCTGGAGATTTTCCAACAGTGATAACATCTTGACAACAGACTAGCTGCGGTACTGTAGGTCCTGCTAAGTCAGTGACTTAGCATACGGCACTTAGTGCATTAGGGAGAGAGGGGATAAAATAACATAGGGATAAAAGACTACAGCGGGCATTAAGACATCCCAATACAATATCTCTCTCAGACTTGTACTGGAATAGGAAATCACTAGTTATATATCAGGTTTGAAATGGGAAATTCATATATGTTCAAGTTGGCAGTAACCATCTGTTTGTGTTGGAGCCTACCCGTCTGATCTTTCAACAACTGATATAGTAAGGAAGTGTACTGACAAGCACAAACACTGTGAGGGAGATGACATCTCAGATGGGCACGGTGTAAACTAATATTGTTATGATCAAGGCTAAGGAAGGAAAACGAGTGCCATGAAACTACAACCACTGGTTCCGTCTTGTAAACTAATATTGTTATGATCAAGGCTAAGGAAGGAAAACGAGTGCCATGAAACTACAACCACTGGTTCCGTCTTGTAAACTAATATTGTTATGATCAAGGCTAAGGAAGGAAAACGAGTGCCATGAAACTACAACCACTGGTTCCGTCTTGTAAACTAATATTCCGCATGGAAAATATTGCTTTTGTACTTATTTTAAGTGACGACTTAAATGACAGATGAGAAGAAGAGGAAATCAGTATTTCCAGAGTCTGTCATGTTTTACCCGGTGAATCCCAAGAACCTTGGTCTCCCTCTGTCTGGAGCTCCATGGAGGAAGGAACTGGTTGGACGGACCATTTTATGTGTCTTGATCCATTTAGCACATTTCCTTCACTTCAGTAGCTTAACAGAGTCAGTCTGTCATCGCTGGAGACACACAAAGCCATGGTACATAGCACAAAGGCTCTGTCTCTCTCTGTCTCTCTCCCCACAGTAAGGTTGGCCTGTCAGTCAGATGAATTGACTCTGCCATACCCCCCCCCCCCCCTCTCTCTCTCTGTCTCTCTCAATTCAATTCAAGGGGCTTTATTGTCATGGGAAACATATGTTTACATTTCCAAAGCAAGTGAAGTAGATAATAAATAAAGTGAAATAAACAATTAAAATGAACAGTAAACATTAAACTCACAGAAGTTCCAAAATAATAAAGATATTTCAAATGTCATATTATGTCTATATACAGTGTTGTAACAATGTGCAAATGGTTAAAGTACAAAAGGGAAAATAAATAAACACAAATATGGGTTGTATTTACAATGGTGTTTGTTCTTCACTGGTTGCCCTTTTCTTGTGGCAACAGGTCACAAATCTTGCTGCTGTGATGGCACACTGTGGTATTTCACCCAGTAGATATGGGAGTTTATCAAAATTGGGTTTGTTTTCAAATTCTTTGTGTGTCTGTGTAATCTGAGGGAAATATGTGTCTCTAATATGGTCATACATTGGCAGGAGGTTAGGAAGTACAGCTCAGATTCCACCAAATTTAGTTTTCTCGTGATTTGGTTGGTTTGTGTTTGTGGGGTCTGTTTGTGTTTGTGAATAGAGCCACCTCATAACTCCCCCACCTCTCTCTCTCTCTCTCTGTCTCTCTCTCTACAGTAAGGTTGGCCTGTCAGTCAGAGGAATTGACCCTGCTGGCTGGGGAGCCATACCTTCCTTCTGCGGATTAACTTTTCGTTTTTTTTCATGAAAAAACAGGTCTGCGTCTCTCTGCAGCTCTTGAATAAAATGTCTCAGGGCAAAAGGGCATTGAAGCTGAGCTTCGGTTTTTTGGCTTGTAGGGTATTATCAGTTTTCTCTTTCATAAATCTATAAAATACTTGTTTTCAGAAAGTATCTGTCATTGCTCAAGGGAGCAGCTATACTATCTTACATTTTAGTAGACACTCTTATGCAGAGAAACTTAAAGTATCAATTAGGATTAAATGCTTTGCTCAAGGGCAAATCAGCACATTTTTCACCTAGTTGGCTTGGGGATCTGAACCAGCAACCTTTCGGTTCATGGCCCAACAATCTTAACCGCTAAGCAACCTGACGCTACTGCTACTCTCTGTTCATCATATATGCATAGTCACTTTAACCATATCTACATGTACATACTACCTCAATCAGCCTGACTAACCGGTGTCTGTATGTAGCCTCGCTACTTTTATAGCCTCGCTACTGTATATAGCCTCGCTACTGTATATAGCCTCGCTACTGTTATTTTTCACTGTCTTTTTACTGTTGTTTTATTTCTTTACTTACCTATTGTTCACCGAATACCTTTTTTGCACTGTTGGTTATGGAAGTAAGCATTTCACTGTAAGGTACCTGTTGTATTCCGCGCACGTGACAAATACACTTTGATTTGATTTGACACCCTATCTAGCTTGGGAATGCTTATGCAGCAACTCCATCTTCACGCTTTTCACAACCTGTTCCACTGTAGGCCTGTTTTCCTACCTGACGAGGCCTATTTCCTGTTCTATACATATCATTTATCTCCCCATCTCCTCTCTTTCTAAACTGTCTTTTGTCTTGGTTGATCTTCTCTCTACCCACCTCATAGCTCCCCCAGTGAGTGGTGTAAGAAGTGTTATTCATGGTAGTTGGAGTGGTGTAAGAAGTGTTATTCATGGTAGTTGGAGTGGTGTAAGAAGTGTTATTCATGGTAGTTGGAGTGGTGTAAGAAGTGTTATTCATGGTAGTTGGAGTGGTGTAAGAAGTGTTATTCATGGTAGTTGGAGTGGTGTAAGAAGTGTTATTCATGGTAGTTGGAGTGGTGTAAGAAGTGTTATTCATGGTAGTTGGAGTGGTGTAAGAAGTGTTATTCATGGTAGTTGGTCTTTCTCACACACCCCCATTACAGTAAGCACACCCCAATTACTGTAAACACACCCTAATTACAGTAAACACACCCTAATTACAGGAAACACACCCCAGTAACAGTAGACACATCCCAATTAGAGTAGACACACCCCCATTACAGTAGACACACGCCAATCACATTAGACACACCCCAATCACATTAGACACACGCCAATTACAGTAGACACACCCCAATTACAGTAGACACACCCTATGACATTGACATCAAGGGGACTGAAGGATCTGTGTCTGTATATAAACTTCATTCACACACACACCCACCTACAGACAGACAGATGGACAACAGCTCTGAGTGCCTGAGGAATGAGCTGACCATTCATAACCAGTGGTGACAACACGAAGTGAAGGAGTGTTGTTCGATGAATCACAATAGACCTTATTCACGTGTCGGCCATGATTGCTCCAGAGTAGGAATGAAAACCTCTGTGTGAATAAGGTCAATTACTGTAACCCAACAGTGTTGCCTCTGTTACCCTCTGACACTGTAAGTCAACCAAGAGCACTTGAGACACAGCAGCACCATTATATTCTGTCCCAGGGTAGTGGAGAGGGACATCCTTTCTCGGTTCCATTATATTCTGTCCCAGGGTAGTGGAGAGGGACATCCTTTCTCGGTTCCATTATATTCTGTCCCAGGGTAGTGGAGAGGGACATCCTTTCTCGGTTTCATTATGTTCTGTCCCAGGGTAGTGGAGAGGGACATCCTTTCTCGGTTCCATTATATTCTGTCCCAGGGTAGTGGAGAGGGACATCCTTTCTCGGTTTCATTATGTTCTGTCCCAGGGTAGTGGAGAGGGACATCCTTTCTCGGTTCCATTATGTTCTGTCCCAGGGTAGTGGAGAGGGACATCCTTTCTCGGTTTCCTCATTTTGTTAGTGGAAGTACAGTAATTACCAGAGGTGGAACCAAGTCATTGTTTTACAAGTCAGAAGTAAGTCTCAAGTCTTAGCACTCAATGTCCCAAGTCATGTCCCAAGTCAAGACAGGCAAGTCTCAAGTCCTAAACTTTGAGTTTAGTGTCCTAAACAAGTCATAATGTGCTCTTCACCAAATTTAATAATATTTAATATTTTTAACAAGAGCAATAGTAAGTATATTACATTTACGCAAATCATGAATGTTTTTATAAATATCTATATATGTATTACTTTCCAAATAAATGTTATATTTCCATGGATATAGATGGGTAGCCATGAGAAAGACCCCCCCCCCCCCCCCCCCACAATAGTGATCGACTATCAAGGATCGCTGTGGGGCGCATTCGAGCGATGTAGGCTTGTACACAATCGCCCAACCTTAACACACACACACACACACACACACACACACACACACACACACACACACACACACACACACACACACACACACACACACACACACACACACACACACACACACACACACACACACACACACACACACACACTCTCTCTCTGTGTGGTTACAGTAGGATAACGTATGTCAATGGTTTAAGGAACAGCAGTAACATCAGGCAGGATGTAGGCTACCAACTGCCTAGCCAGTTGTAGCTCAATCTTGGGTGCAATGATCACGTTCCCGCACTGACTGACTGTGTGGAGGCTCATTGATGTAACATTACGTTAGCCTACATGATACACTAGTAAAGTAATCAAATATATAGCTGTCGGCTATATTAGCCACAACTTACCGGTCTTTGTGCAGCTTCAAATGTCGAACAAAGTTGGAAGTTGTTCCGCCTCCGTCTGTAATTTTCTTCCCGCATGTTTTGCAAGTTGCAATCCGTTTTCTGTTGATACAGTGTAGTCTTCATATCCGAAAATAATAATTCTGGGTATCATCTTTCCAAGGGCTCCATCTGAATTCACCCGCCGACGTTCCTCTGCACTGACACGCACAACTGTTTCTCAGCTGGCACAATTTGATTGGCTGCTGTCTGATTCAAACTGTAATCCGTTAAATGAAGAGTTGATGCGCTGCACACTTTTTTAAATAGCATCACTTTTAATATTTGGGCTTGGGGAGGGTATCAAGTCAGTTTGGGGAGGGTATCAAGACAGTTTGAGGAGGGTATCAAGTCAGTTTGGGGAGGGTATCAAGTCAGCTTGGGGAGGGTATCAAGTCAGCTTGGGGAGGGTATCAAGTCAGTTTGGGGAGGGTATCAAGTCAGCTTGGGGAGGGTATCAAGTCAGCTTGGGGAGGGTATCAAGTCAGCTTGGGGAGGGTATCAAGTCAGGTCGAGTCATAAGGCTCAAGTCCAAGTCAAGTCACGAGTCATTGGTGTTATTAAAGTCAAAGTCGAGTTGCAAGTCATCATATTTGTGACTCGAGTCTGACTCGAGTCCAAACCTCTGGTGATTACTGTGGCCTAGAGGGAGGCCAAACCTTGGACCTGGTTCCATTCCACCCAGCCTCTACAGAGCCAGCTGGAATGCTGTAGGACTGACTGACTGGAAGACTGACTGGCTTACTGACTGACTGCACTGAGACACTGATTGACTGACAGATTTTTTTTATTTAACCTTTATTTAACTAGGCAAGTCAGTTAAGAACAAATTCTTATTTACAATGACAGCCTAGGAACAGTGGGTTAACTGCCTTGTTCAGGGGCAGAACAACATATTTTTACCTTGTCAGCTCAGTGATTCAATCTAGCAACCTTTCGGTTACAAGTCCAACGCTCTAACCACTAGGCTACCTGCCGCCCCAGTAGAATTTGATTGCTGACTGACTGACTGACTGGCTGACTGGAAGACTGACTGACTGGCTTACTGACTGCACTGAGACACTGATTGACTGACTGACTGGCTGACTGACTGACCGACTGATTGTACTGAGACACTGGAAACAATAATCTGACAGCGTGGATCCATACTCACACTAGGGGCTCGATTTAATCCGTAGCGCTGAAGAATTGTGCTACATCTCCATAGAAAGGTGAAGGCAATGTTCCTGCGTTCACAGAGACTGGATTCACGGTAAATGCTGCATATGTCGGCATAATCGGGAAATTATCTTTACATTGAATTTGCGCTACAGTGCGGATCTTCAGCACTACGGATTGAATCGAGCCCTAAATCACTGCCATGACAAATACCAGATTATTGTTAAGTACTTAAGTAAAAATACTTCAAAGTACTACTTAAGTGTTTTTTTGGGGTATCTGTACTTTACTTTACTATTTATATTTTTGATAACTTTTACTTATACATCACTACATTCCTAAAGAATATAATGTACTTTCTACTCCATACATTTCCCTGACTCCTAAAAGTACTTGCTACATTATGAATGCTTAGCAGGACAGGAAAATGGTCTAATTCACGCACTTAAAGAGAAAATCCCTGGTCATCCCTACTGCCTCTGATCTGGCAGACTCACTAAACACAAATGCTTAGTTTGTAAATGATGTCTGAGTGTTGGAGTGTGCCCCTGGCTATCCGTACATTTAAAAAAACAAGAAAATCGTGCCGTTTGGTTTGCTCAATATAATGGAATTTGAAATTATTTATACTTGTACTTTTACTTTTGATACTTAAGTACATTTAAAACCAAATACTTTTAGACTTTTACTTAAGTAGTATTTTACTAGGTGACTTTCACTTTTACTTTAGTCATTTTCTATTAAGGAATTTTTACTTTTACTCAAATATGACAATTGGGTACTTTTTCCACCACTGACAAATAACTATTGACTACTGTGCATGAACTCAGTAATACAGTATAGTCAAATGCAATTCTACAATATGTAGAGACCTTCAGAATCATTTACAGTAATTCCAAATATGAAGCAAGAGTTCCCATGATGGATCTGTAATCTCTTGGTTAAACATTTACTTTAAATCGTGTATTGAGTAAGACTTTAGCAGGACCCTCATTCATATCCATAGATGGTAGTGATCATGTTATGCTCCAGTGTGTTTTGAATTTTCTCTACTTTATTTATGACCAAAATGTATTAGAATGTCGTTTTGCTTTCAGCACCTCCTGTCCTTATGTTTTGAAATTGTGTGTGCGATGCTTTGCATGTGTATATGTGTTTATGTGCTCAGTGTGTGTGATGTGTGTATGTGTTTATGTGCTCAGTGTGTGTGATGTGTGCATGTGTTTATGTGCTCAGTGCGTGTGATGTGTGTATGTGTTTATGTGCTCAGTGTGTGTGATGTGTGCATGTGTTTATGTGCTCAGTGTGTGTGATGTGTGCATGTGTTTATGTGCTCAGTGTGTGTGATGTGTGTATGTGTTTATGTGCTCAGTGTGTGTGATGTGTGCATGTGTTTATGTGCTCAGTGTGTGTGATGTGTGCATGTGTTTATGTGCTCAGTGTGTGTGATGTGTGTATGTGTTTATGTGCTCAGTGTGTGTGATGTGTGCATGTGTTTATGTGCTCAGTGTGTGTGATGTGTGCATGTGTTTATGTGCTCAGTGTGTGTGATGTGTGTATGTGTTTATGTGCTCAGTGTGTGTGATGTGTGTATGTGTTTATGTGCTCAGTGTGTGTGATGTGTGTATGTGTTTATGTGCTCAGTGTGTGTGACGTATGTATGTGTATATGTGTTTGAGTGTGTGTGACGTATGTATGTGTATATGTGTTTGAGTGTGTGTGACGTATGTATGTGTATATGTGTTTGAGTGTGTGTGACGTATGTATGTGTATATGTGTTTGAGTGTGTGTGCTCAGTTTGATGAACTTTACAGCATTTGGCTCCCATCAGACACAGCAGATGCTTAGTTGGCCCTCTCTCCCATTGCATCGTGGGATAGATCTCACCAGACCGCCCTCCGAGCTTGAACATTTCTGCTCATAAAAACCATAAAACCCATGACCATGGCTTACCCCCCTGTTTAACGACCGTCTCCATGATGGCTGTTTGTTGCAAATCGTTCCTCACAGCTCAGCCCGAAGATAAATACTCTCTTTATCAGGTTTTTATATTTCCAAGGGAGGAGGGGAAATAGGGAGGGAAGGGAGGGCATATTCCTCAGGGAGTCTCCTCTCTCTCTCTCCTCAGACACTCAGCCAAGCACCACACCCTCCCAATATTCTTGTGACTAAAGTGTTATCTGTGTGCTGGTCTAAACGAGGCCTGTAACGTTACATCATGGAGCTCACAAGCAGTATCCTCACCAGACTACAGTCTAACATCCAGACAGTATCCTCACCAGACTACAGTCTGACATCCAGACAGTATCCTCACCAGACTACAGTCTAACATCCAGACAGTATCCTCACCAGACTACAGTCTAACATCCAGACAGTATCCTCACCAGACTACAGTCTAACATCCAGACAGTATCCTCACCAGACTACAGTCTAACATCCAGACAGTATCCTCACCAGTCTACAGTCTAACATCCAGACAGTATCCTCACCAGACTACAGTCTAACATCCAGACAGTATCCTCACCAGACTACAGTCTAACATCCAGACAGTATCCTCACCAGACTACAGTCTAACATCCAGACAGTATCCTCACCAGACTACAGTCTAACATCCAGACAGTATCCTCACCAGACTACAGTCTGACATCCAGACAGTATCCTCACCAGACTACAGTCTAACATCCAGACAGTATCCTCACCAGACTACAGTCTGACATCCAGACAGTATCCTCACCAGACTACAGTCTAACATCCAGACAGTATCCTCACCAGACTACAGTCTGACATCCAGACAGTATCCTCACCAGACTACAGTCTAACATCCAGACAGTATCCTCACCAGACTACAGTCTAACATCCAGACAGTATCCTCACCAGACTACAGTCTAACATCCAGACAGTATCCTCACCAGACTACAGTCTAACATCCAGACAGTATCCTCACCAGACTACAGTCTAACATCCAGACAGTATCCTCACCAGACTACAGTCTAACATCCAGACAGTATCCTCACCAGACTACAGTCTAACATCCAGACAGTATCCTCACCAGACTACAGTCTAACATCCAGACAGTATCCTCACCAGACTACAGTCTAACATCCAGACAGTATCCTCACCAGACTACAGTCTGACATCCAGACAGTATCCTCACCAGACTACAGTCTAACATCCAGACAGTATCCTCACCAGACTACAGTCTAACATCCAGACAGTATCCTCACCAGACTACAGTCTGACATCCAGACAGTATCCTCACCAGACTACAGTCTAACATCCAGACAGTATCCTCACCAGACTACAGTCTAACATCCAGACAGTATCCTCACCAGACTACAGTCTAACATCCAGACAGTATCCTCACCAGACTACAGTCTAACATCCAGACAGTATCCTCACCAGACTACAGTCTAACATCCAGACAGTATCCTCACCAGACTACAGTCTAACATCCAGACAGTATCCTCACCAGACTACAGTCTAACATCCAGACAGTATCCTCACCAGACTACAGTCTAACATCCAGACAGTATCCTCACCAGACTACAGTCTAACATCCAGACAGTATCCTCACCAGACTACAGTCTGACATCCAGACAGTATCCTCACCAGACTACAGTCTAACATCCAGACAGTATCCTCACCAGACTACAGTCTAACATCCAGACAGTATCCTCACCAGACTACAGTCTGACATCCAGACAGTATCCTCACCAGACTACAGTCTAACATCCAGACAGTATCCTCACCAGACTACAGTCTAACATCCAGACAGTATCCTCACCAGACTACAGTCTAACATCCAGACAGTATCCTCACCAGACTACAGTCTGACATCCAGACAGTATCCTCACCAGACTACAGTCTAACATCCAGACAGTATCCTCACCAGACTACAGTCTAACATCCAGACAGTATCCTCACCAGACTACAGTCTGACATCCAGACAGTATCCTCACCAGACTACAGTCTAACATCCAGACAGTATCCTCACCAGACTACAGTCTAACATCCAGACAGTATCCTCACCAGACTACAGTCTAACATCCAGACAGTATCCTCACCAGACTACAGTCTAACATCCAGACAGTATCCTCACCAGACTACAGTCTGACATCCAGACAGTATCCTCACCAGACTACAGTCTAACATCCAGACAGTATCCTCACCAGACTACAGTCTAACATCCAGACAGTATCCTCACCAGACTACAGTCTAACATCCAGACAGTATCCTCACCAGACTACAGTCTAACATCCAGACAGTATCCTCACCAGACTACAGTCTAACATCCAGACAGTATCCTCACCAGACTACAGTCTAACATCCAGACAGTATCCTCACCAGACTACAGTCTAACATCCAGACAGTATCCTCACCAGACTACAGTCTAACATCCAGACAGTATCCTCACCAGACTACAGTCTAACATCCAGACAGTATCCTCACCAGACTACAGTCTGACATCCAGACAGTATCCTCACCAGACTACAGTCTGACATCCAGACAGTATCCTCACCAGACTACAGTCTGACATCCAGACAGTATCCTCACCAGACTACAGTCTAACATCCAGACAGTATCCTCACCAGACTACAGTCTAACATCCAGACAGTATCCTCACCAGACTACAGTCTAACATCCAGACAGTATCCTCACCAGACTACAGTCTAACATCCAGACAGTATCCTCACCAGACTACAGTCTAACATCCAGACAGTATCCTCACCAGACTACAGTCTAACATCCAGACAGTATCCTCACCAGACTACAGTCTAACATCCAGACAGTATCCTCACCAGACTACAGTCTGACATCCAGACAGTATCCTCACCAGACTACAGTGCCCGTCTCGGTGTGGTGTGGGAAGATGCATGTCATTGTGAGTGGGCCATTGTCCATTAGCTAAATGTGTCCTATTATCTCTTTGTCTCACAGCGGAGAGAGTGACATCACTGGGGAAGGACTGGCACAGACCCTGTCTGAAGTGTGAGAAGTGTAACAAGACGCTGTCGGCCGGATCACACGCAGAGGTCAGCCGACACACACACACACACACACACACACACACACACACACACACACACACACACACACACACACACACACACACACACACACACACACACACACACACACACACACACACACACACACACACACACACACACACACACACACACACACACACCCACGCATGTGCAAGCATGCGGGCAAACACACAAGCTCGTGCAACCAAACACACACACTTCACACAATCCTCACACACAACACACAATTAATTATTAGATGAGAAATATTTTAAGGAAAATAATTAAGGATATTGGAATAATGTATTTATGATATGTGTTCTCCTGTCATAGATTGTATTGGTCATAAACTACAATTAAGCCCACATTCTGGTCCATTAATCTTTCATGAAATTGTTTGGCTTTTCATCTGAATACAATCACATGCTGGTATTTTCAGTCAGTCAGGCTGGTACTAATACAGCCTGTACCCTCTCTCTCTCTCTCTCTCTCTCTCTCTCTCTCTCTCTCTCTCTCTCTCTCTCTCTCTCTCTCTCTCTCTCTCTCTCTCTCTCTCTCTCTCTCTCTCTCTCTCTCTCTCTCTCTCTCTCTCTCTCTCTCTCTCTCTCTCTCTCTCTCTCTCTCTCTCTCTCTCTCTCTCTCTCTCTCTCTCTCTCTCTCTCTCTCTCTCTCTCTCTCTCTCTCTCTCTCTCTCTAGCACGATGGCAAGCCTTACTGTAACAGCCCCTGTTATTCTGCACTATTTGGGCCTAAAGGTGAGTTCCTATTGATAATGATCCGACAGTAGAGGTGACAGGTGCCTTAACAATCTATCTTAATGAGGATATCATAATTGAGAGAGATCACAACCCTATTATCGTAAACCATATTACCTAGGGTTGTTATATGTTTTTGGTTCAAAGTACATGTCAATGTAAGAAGGTAACAGTTAATATATAAGTTGAGTTCAGTGATATGGGAGCCGTGTGTATATATACGTACCCTGATAAAGCTCCACTCTGTAATCTTTGGGAGGAGAACCTCACTATCGGGTATTCCTGACCCTAACATCCTGTATGGAAAGTCCTGTTCATTGTGAACCTGTGACAGAATGAGCTCATTTTAACCTTTACGATACCCACCTCAGTGGGTAAGGTTCACACTTCCACAAAGAACATTGGGGTCATTAACATCTTATCAATCAATATATTTTATATTTTATCTACTGATAACCTAGAAACTCTCTCCTCAAAATACAGTCACTGTCTCTGAAAAGAGGGCTAGTCGGACCCCTTACATTGACAGATATCCTATGGGAGAAATAGTGGGAATGTTCTGTTGGAATTGGAACAGCGGTAGTCATAGCAATGGTCATGTTGGTTCCGTGTGGTGGTTCTAGAAGAGCTGCTGTGGAACAGGGACCACAGGAGTTTCCATTATTGTGGTTCAGCTGCCACCTGAAACATAATCCCAGAATGTTTTGTCGACGTACAGTATGCAGTCCCCAGACCCAACACTCTCTCTCTTTCTTTCTCGCTGTCTCTCTCACACTCACTCCCGCTCTCTCTCTGTCTCTTCCCTCTCCCTCTCTCTTTCTTTCTCTGTCTCTCTCCCTCTCGCTCTTTCTCTCTGTCTCTCGTTTTCTCTCCCTCCAAAGGATTTGGACGTGGGGGAGCTGAAAGCCACACATTCACTAAGTAGACCAACTCAGGTACAGTACAGGCCATTCAGTGTACTCATTCAACCTTACAAATGCTACAAACATTAAAGATTGTTGTTTCGTTATACAAAATACAAATCTAACATGTTTCTCCTTTGTTTACAGGTTCATCCACCACACCAAATGGGTTAGAAGAAGAAGGCAACTCAGCATTCTACAACATCCTCCAAACTATGCTAAACAAAAACAAACAACCAAAAAGACTCCTTTTTGGAACCACCGTTTTGTGTTATTTTCTGTCTTTGTGTTGTCTAGAGGAATCAGTCTTAATACACGTTTTAATTGGCTATAGTGAGATGTTTACTATAATCCCACTAGTGAATCGGAGGGTTGTACAATAACCTCTCTGTTCCTGTACATGTTTTTCAATTCTGATTAAACAGTCTTTTTCAAAATGTTCTTCTCTCTTATTCATTCATTCCTCATTGGCTTACTCAGATAGTACTTCAGCATTCTTTTTATATTATAGAATGTCTCCTGTCTCATTTAGATGTTTCCTCCTTAGTACACTTGATAGTTACATACAGAGCAATATGAGAATATTTCTGTGACTTCTACTTGCTACAATCCATGGAAACTTGAACATGTCCACTATGCCCACTATGTCCACTATGTCCACTGTGTCCACTGTGTCCACTATGCCCACTGTGTCCACTATGCCCACTATGCCCATTATGTCCACTATGCCCACTATGTCCACTATGTCCACTATGCCCACTATGCCCACTATGTCCACTATGTCCACTATGTCCACTGTGTCCACTGTGTCCACTATGCCCACTGTGTCCACTATGCCCACTATGCCCATTATGTCCACTATGCCCACTATGTCCACTGTGCCCATTATGTCCACTATGTCCACTATGTCCACTATGCCCACTATGTCCACTATGCCCACTATGTCCACTATGCCCACTATGTCCACTGTGCCCATTATGTCCACTATGTCCACTATGTCCACTATGCCCACTATGTCCACTATGTCCACTATGCCCACTATGTCCACTGTGTCCACTATGTCCACTATGCCCATTATGTCCACTGTGCCCATTATGTCCACTATGTCCACTATGCCCACTATGCCCACTATGCCCACTATGTCCACTATGTCCACTATGCCCACTATGTCCACTGTGTCCACTATGTCCACTATGCCCACTATGTCCACTATGTCCACTATGCCCACTATGTCCACTGTGTCCACTATGTCCACTATGCCCATTATGTCCACTGTGCCCATTATGTCCACTGTGCCCATTATGTCCACTATGTCCACTATGTCCACTATGTCCACTATGCCCACTATGTCCACTATGTCCACTATGCCCACTATGTGTCCACTATGTCCACTATGTCCACTATGTCCACTGTGCCCACTATGTCCACTATGTCCACTGTGTCCACTATGTCCACTATGCCCACTATGTCCACTATGTCCACTGTGTCCACTATGTCCACTATGTCCACTATGTCCACTGTGCCCATTATGTCCACTGTGCCCATTATGTCCACTGTGCCCATTATGTCCACTGTGCCCATTATGTCCACTATGCCCACTATGTCCACTGTGTCCACTATGTCCACTATGCCCATTATGTCCACTGTGCCCATTATGTCCACTATGCCCACTATGTCCACTATGCCCATTATGTCCACTATGCCCACTATGTCCACTATGCCCATTATGTCCACTATGTCCACTATGTCCACTATGTCCACTGTGTCCACTATGTCCACTATGTCCACTATGTTCACTATGTCCACTGTGTCCACTATGTCCACTATGTCCACTATGCCCACTATGTCCACTATGCCCACTATGTCCACTGTGTCCACTATGTCCACTGTGCCCATTATGTCCACTATGCCCACTATGTCCACTATGCCCACTATGTCCACTATGCCCACTATGTCCACTATGTCCACTATGCCCACTATGTCCACTATGCCCACTGTGTCCACTATGTCCACTATGCCCACTATGTCCACTATGCCCACTATGCCCACTATGTCCACTGTGTCCACTATGCCCACTATGTCCACTGTGCCCACTATGTCCACTATGTCCACTATGCCCACTATGTCCACTGTGTCCACTATGCCCACTATGTCCACTATGTCCACTATGCCCACTATGTCCACTTTGCCCACTGTGTCCACTATGTCCACTATGCCCACTATGTCCACTATGCCCATTATGTCCACTATGTCCACTATGTCCACTATGTCCACTGTGCCCACTATGTCCACTATGCCCACTATGTCCACTATGTCCACTGTGTCCACTATGTCCACTGTGTCCACTATGTCCACTATGTCCACTGTGCCCACTATGTCCACTATGCCCACTATGCCCACTATGTCCACTATGTCCACTGTGTCCACTATGTCCACTATGCCCACTATGTCCACTATGTCCACTATGTCCACTATGTCCACTATGTCCACTATGTCCACTGTGTCCACTATGTCCACTATGTCCACTATGTCCACTGTGCCCATTATGTCCACTGTGCCCATTATGTCCACTGTGCCCATTATGTCCACTATGCCCACTATGTCCACTGTGTCCACTATGTCCACTATGCCCATTATGTCCACTGTGCCCATTATGTCCACTATGCCCACTATGTCCACTATGTCCACTATGCCCATTATGTCCACTATGCCCACTATGTCCACTATGCCCATTATGTCCACTATGTCCACTATGTCCACTATGTCCACTGTGTCCACTATGTCCACTATGTCCACTATGCCCACTATGTCCACTATGCCCACTATGTCCACTGTGTCCACTATGTCCACTGTGCCCATTATGTCCACTATGCCCACTATGTCCACTATGCCCACTATGTCCACTATGCCCACTATGTCCACTATGTCCACTATGCCCACTATGTCCACTATGCCCACTGTGTCCACTATGTCCACTATGCCCACTATGTCCACTATGCCCACTATGTCCACTATGCCCACTATGTCCACTGTGTCCACTATGCCCATTATGTCCACTATGCCCACTATGTCCACTATGCCCACTATGTCCACTATGCCCACTATGTCCACTATGTCCACTATGCCCACTATGTCCACTATGCCCACTGTGTCCACTATGTCCACTATGCCCACTATGTCCACTATGCCCACTATGTCCACTATGCCCACTATGTCCACTGTGTCCACTATGCCCACTATGTCCACTGTGCCCACTATGTCCACTATGTCCACTATGCCCACTATGTCCACTGTGTCCACTATGCCCACTATGTCCACTATGTCCACTATGCCCACTATGTCCACTATGTCCACTATGTCCACTATGTCCACTATTTCCACTGTGTTCATATCTGCAAGAAGAAAAACAGAAGACATCACATCGGCATCAGGCCAGCCATAGATAATACTTATTGTCCACATTCCTTGGCAGTTGGCACAATCACTAACTCAATCAGTAATCTAATTCGATTAGGATCTGGACACAGAATTATGTATGTGAGCAGGAATAGAAAGCTTTCCTTCAACATTGCAGTAAATACATGGGTAATCTACTTTGATTAAAATTCCAGCTATTGATGAGGATGGACTCTTGAAACTGTCATCCTTTACATTTACATTTACATTTAAGTCATTTAGCAGACGCTCTTATCCAGAGCGACTTACCTTTCTGTAGTCTACCGTGGCTTTGTAACCCCACACATAAACTAAAGTTAACATTTTTGCTAATGACAGCAACATAGATCAATATTATGACATTATCCTTCTGAATAAGTCCCTATCCACTTCCACAGTACAAAAATTATGACATTATCCTTCTGAATAAGTCCCTATCCACTTCCACAGTACAACAATTATGACATTATCCTTCTGAATAAGTCCCTATCCACTTCCACAATACAAACATTGACATTATCCTTCTGAATAAGTCCCTATCCACTTCCACAATACAAACATTGACATTATCCTTCTGAATAAGTCCCTATCCACTTCCACGATACAACAATTATGACATTATCCTTCTGAATAAGTCCCTATCCACTTCCACGATACAAACAGTATGACATTATCCTTCTGAATAAGTCCCTATCCACTTCCCTTGGACAGCCCCATCCACTCTTAGAGACATGATTCAGGGGACACATCCCTTTACTCCTTCTCACACCCACCCACTCTGTCCACTAAACAGCTGGACCCGTCTTGAAGGGAGGGAGGTTAGGGGAGGGAGGGATTGAGGGAGGGAGGGATGTAGGGAGAGCGGGAGAGATGGAGGGAGTGGAGTGAGCAAGGGAGGCCAGGCTATTCTAGAGTCCTAAAGGGAGAGAAGGGAAAGGAGGGTCTGGGATTTTTCCCAAACTATCCCATGGCCAGAAGGGAAGGCCAGAAGGGAAGGCCAGAAGGGAAGGCCTGAAGGGCAGGCCAGAAGGGAAGGCCAAAAGGGAAGGCCAAAAGGGAAGTCCTGAAAGGAAGGCCTGAAGGGAAGGCCAGAAGGGCAGGCCAGAAGGGAAGGCCAAAAGGGAAGTCCAGAAAGGAAGGCCAGAAGGGAAGGCCAGAAGGGCAGGGAAGAAGGGAAGGCCAGATCCTTTTTCGTGACCTTTGTGGCTTCCACTGCCACACCCTGTTCCGAGGACATTGCCTTCAGCTCCGAGTCTACGACCAGCCGCCCATCCGCCCTCCGTCACCCAGCAACTGGCTGGCAGCCACCTCACTAACCTCGCTCCCTCCCCTCCGCTGTCACAGGGCCGACCCACTGCCCACTGTTACCACGGTAATAGACAAAAACAAGACCCAACAGCCACCTGACAACCCAGACACCTCTCTCTCCCTGACCCCCTCTTCCTCTCTCTCTCTCTCTCTCTCTCTCTCTCTCTCTCTCTCTCTCTCTCTCTCTCTCTCTCTCTCTCTCTCTCTCTCTCTCTCTCTCTCTCTCTCTCTCTCTCTCTCTCTCTCTCTCTCTCTCTCTCTCTCTCTCTCTCTCTCTCTCTCTCTCTCTCTCTCCCTCCCTCCCTCCCTCCCTCTCTCTCTCCCACCCACCCCCACCCACGCACATTCCTCTTTGAACAAAGACCTTCAGTGTCACACCGAAGTCCACCAAGCCATACCACAGACAGGGTGGTATGCCCAACTGATGAGGCCACAGAGCGAGGAGGGGGGTGATCAGTAATAGCATCTGTGAAAAGTGCATTTATCTCCCAACTCTTTTCTTATCTGTAATATTCCCCTAACTGACAACTAGAATGAAAAGAGAATATAAAGTACATATACAAATTCCATGCACAGCACACTCAGAGAAAAAATATACAAATTGACTTCAGTTGTGGTTGGAATATATATTTTTTTACATACTTATACGCTCAGTGCCAACCATGTCAAAAGAACCTGTCAAGTTCAACAGGATAACAAAAGACAAAAGAGTTCTTTCTAAACACTTTTGGAAGAATGGGGGACAACATCTATCTGTGAGGGGGAAGGAAAGGGAGACAACATCTATCTGTGAGGGGGAAGGAAAGGGAGACAACATCTATCTGTGAGGGGGAAGGAAAGGGGGACAACATCTATCTGTGAGGGGGAAGGAAAGGGGGACAACATCTATCTGTGAGGGGGCTAGAAAGGGGGACAACATCTATCTGTGAGGGGGTTAGAAAGTGGGACAACATCTATCTGTGAGGGGGTTAGAAAGGGGGACAACATCTATCTGTGAGGGGGATAGAAAGGGGGACAACATCTATCTGTGAGGGGGTTAGAAAGGGGGACAACATCTATCTGTGAGGGGGCTAGAAAGGGGGACAACATCTATCTGTGAGGGGGCTAGAAAGGGGGACAACATCTATCTGTGAGGGGGCTAGAAAGGGGGACAACATCTATCTGTGAGGGGGCTAGAAAGGGGGACAACATCTATCTGTGAGGGGGCTAGAAAGGGGGACAACATCTATCTGTGAGGGGGATAGAAAGGGGGACAACATCTATCTGTGAGGGGGCTAGAAAGGGGGACAACATCTATCTGTGAGGGGGCTAGAAAGGGGGACAACATCTATCTGTGAGGGGGCTAGAAAGGGGGACAACATCTATCTGTGAGGGGGCTAGAAAGGGGGACAACATCTATCTGTGAGGGGGCTAGAAAGGGGGACAACATCTATCTGTGAGGGGGCTAGAAAGGGGGACAACATCTATCTGTGAGGGGGCTAGAAAGGGGGACAACATCTATCTGTGAGGGGGCTAGAAAGGGGGACAACATCTATCTGTGAGGGGGATAGAAAGGGGGACAACATCTATCTGTGAGGGGGCTAGAAAGGGGGACAACATCTATCTGTGAGGGGGCTAGAGAAAGGGGGACAACATCTATCTGTGAGGGGGCTAGGAAAGGGGGACAACATCTATCTGTGAGGGGGCTAGAAAGGGGGACAACATCTATCTGTGAGGGGGCTAGGAAAGGGGGACAACATCTATCTGTGAGGGGGCTAGAAAGGGGGACAACATCTATCTGTGAGGGGGCTAGAAAGGGGGACAACATCTATCTGTGAGGGGGCTAGAAAGGGGGACAACATCTATCTGTGAGGGGGCAGGAAAGGGGGACAACATCTATCTGTGAGGGGTCTAGAAAGGGGGACAACATCTATCTGTGAGGGGGATAGAAAGGGGGACAACATCTATATGTGAGGGGGCTAGAAAGGGGGTAGCACAGAAAAATCTAAGAAATATATCAACATAAAAAAATGTGGGTCAGTTTTTTTTTTACAGGGTCAGAGAAAATGATTTTTTTTGTTCTGCAATTTCACGGCAGAAGATTGTGTTCTCTCTCTTTCTCTCTCTTCATGACAATTATCTTTTAACACTGGAAGGACAGACCTTAAAGGTGGGATGAACTTCCTGATTTGGCCTTGTTTTTCGGGTGAGTGACTGTAACTGCGTACTGTTTTGGCAGAGTGAATGTACAAATGCTTCCCACATGCGAATGCACGCACAAGAGACACCCACACTGCGAAAGCATGCACAAGAGACACCCACATTAAAACATCCCCCCAAGACAACTCTCATTTGGCTTCAGTCATGGCTGATGCATTTCTTAATGATGTTGTTTTAATGTGTGTGTCTCTTGTGCATGCTTTCGCAGTGTGGGTGTCTCTTGTGCGTGCATTCGCATGTGGGAAGCATTTGTACATTCACTCTGCCAAAACAGTTAGTCACTCACCTTTCTAGATAAAATGAAATAGTCTAACCAGGTCTTGTGTCTTGAAGTCCTCTAACTTCTTTCACCAATTAGCTTCAGCCAGGCTGTTGTGCAACTTGGCAAAATTGGTTTGACACTGGATAGCCTATCTCTGGGGCTAGTTAGGGACCATCATTAAATTATAATATGTAAATGGGACAATGTTTTAATGTTGCACATCTTTTAGCTGTATATGCATTTCTACAATTTATAGTTGGTTTGAGATTTTTAAATATTGTCACATGTACATTGTGTAATTTACTTATTGTCCCTAACTAGCCACCTATTGAGAATATCGAATGTCAAACAAAATGTACCATAGGCGTTACGATCGGATCGGGTGCAGTTGAGCTCCGAATTGATTATTTGTGGGCATGAGGGTAGGATTGAAATAAACACTTCATTCCAGGATATGTCATATCTTCCTATCATCTTGCAAATTTCACTTTTGGATGAGAGCGAGACTGACTTTAGGACCAAAATGATCCTATTTACACGTAGTAAATTGTGACAATAGAATACATGCTTCTGACTCTTATAGATGCCACATAAGCTGTTTTCAAAGTGAGAAGTTGCTTTTAAGGGGCAGTCGCGCTTTAACTGCCACCATGGTAGTCATGGTGACACTCATTTGACGTGGTGCTCTGGAAGTGAAAACTGTAGTGTTCCTATAGTCTAGAATCAGAACCCTGTCCCAGATGGCACCCTATTCCTTGTATTCCCTATATAGGGCACTACTTTCTATGGACCCTGATCAAAAGTTGTCACACCCTGCTCTGTTTCACCTGTCTTGTGCTTGTCTCCACCCTCCACCAGGTGTCTCATATTTTTCCACATTATCCCCTGTGTATTAACACCTGCATTTTCTGTTTGTCTGTTGCCATTTCGTCTTGTTTTGTCAGGTCTTACCAGAGTGTTTCTCGTGTTTGTGGTCTAGTCTTTCCGGTTCTGACCTTTCTGCCTGACCCTGCCTGACCCTGATTGACCCTGCCTGACCCTGCCTGACCCTGCCTGACATTCTGTCCCTGCCTGACCCTGCCTGACCCTGCCTGACATTCTGTCCCTGCCTGACCCTGCCTGACCCTGCCTGACATTCTGTCCCTGCCTGACCCTGCCTGACCCTGCCTGACATTCTGTCCCTGCCTGACCCTGCCTGCCATTCTGTCCCTGATTGACTCTGCCTTGGGTTACGAACCTCTGCCTGCCCTTTGACTGCCCCTTTGTTATAATAACTATTCTGAGAACCAAACTATCTGCCTCCTGTGTCTGCAGCTGGGTCATATCCTGAGTCATGATAAAAGTAGTGCACTACATTAGAGTCAGATGGTTCATGTTGTGAGCTGTGTGCAACAACTCTGGAGGCAAGTCAGAGTAATAATCCAACAACAAGCTGCTGTTTCAGCATGAATCACAACCCTAATAGCAAAGGTGTGATACATGAAGGAACGAAAGTACTAAAACTGGTATTGGGGAAATTGGTAGAATGATGAAATGTCTCACCACCAACCCTACTTATTCACTGAGTGTACAAAACATTAAGAACACCTGCTATTCCATGACAGACTGACCAGGTGAATCGAGGTGAAAGCTATGATCCCTTATTGATGTCACTTGTTACATCCACTTCAATCAAATCAAATCCAAATAAAATTTTATTGGTCACATACACATGATTAGCAGATGTTAATGCGAGTGTAGTGAAATGCTTGTGCTTCTAGTTCCGACCATGCAGTAATATCTAACAAGTAATCAAACAATTTCACAACAGCTACCTTATACACACACAAGTGTAAAGGAATGAATAAGAAGATGTACATATAAATATATGAATGAGTGATGGCTGAACGGCATAGGCAAGATGCAGTAGATGGTATAGAGTACAGTATATACATATGAGATGAGTACTGTAGGGTATGTAAACATTATATAAAGTGGCATTGTTTAAAGTGACTAGTGATACATGTATTACATCAAGATGGCAAGATGCAGTAGATGGTATAGAGTACAGTATATACATATGAGATGAGTAATGTAGGGTATGTAAACATTATATAAAGTGGCATTGTTTAAAGTGACTAGTGATACATGTATTACATCAAGATGGCAAGATGCAGTAGATGGTATAGAGTACAGTATATACATATGAGATGAGTAATGTAGGGTATGTAAACATTATATAAAGTGGCATTGTTTAAAGTGACTAGTGATACATTTATTACATCAAGATGGCAAGATGCAGTAGATGGTATAGAGTACAGTATATACATATGAGATGAGTAATGTAGGGTATGTAAACATTATATAAAGTGGCATTGTTTAAAGTGACTAGTGATACATTTATTACATCAAGATGGCAAGATGCAGTAGATGGTATAGAGTACAGTATATACATATGAGATGAGTAATGTAGGGTATGTAAACATTATATAAAGTGGCATTGTTTAAAGTGACTAGTGATACATGTATTACATCAAGATGGCAAGATGCAGTAGATGGTATAGAGTACAGTATATACATATGAGATGAATAATGTAGGGTATGTAAACATTATATAAAGTGGCATTGTTTAAAGTGACTAGTGATACATGTATTACATCAAGATGGCAAGATGCAGTAGATGGTATAGAGTACAGTATATACATATGAGATGAGTAATGTAGGGTATGTAAACATGATATAAAGTGGCATTGTTTAAAGTGACTAGTGATACATGTATTACATCAAGATGTCAAGATACAGTAGATGGTATAGAGTACAGTATATACATATGAGATGAATAATGTAGGGTATGTAAACATTATATAAAGTGGCATTGTTTAAAGTGACTAGTGATACATGTATTACATCAAGATGGCAAGATGCAGTAGATGGTATAGAGTACAGTATATACATATGAGATGAGTAATGTAGGGTATGTAAACATGATATAAAGTGGCATTGTTTAAAGTGACTAGTGATACATGTATTACATCAAGATGGCAAGATGCAGTAGATGGTATAGAGTACAGTATATACATATGAGATGAGTAATGTAGGGTATGTAAACATTATATAAAGTGTCATTGTTTAAAGTGACTAGTGATACATGTATTACATCAAGATGGCAAGATGCAGTAGATGGTATAGAGTACAGTATATACATATGAGATGAGTAATGTAGGGTATGTAAACATTATATAAAGTGGCATTGTTTAAGGGACTAGTGATACATTTATTACATCCAATATTTAATTATTAAAGTGGCTAGAGATTTGAGTCAGTATGTTGGCAGCAGCAACACAATGTTAGTGGTGGCTGTTTAACAGTCTGATGGCCTTGAGATAGAAGCTGTTTTTCAGTCTCTCGGTCCCAGCGTTGATGCACCTGTACTGACCTCGCCTTCTGGATGATAGTGGGGTGAACAGGCAGTGGCTCGGGTGGTTGTTGTCCTAAATGATCTTTATGGCCTTCCTGTGACATCGGGTGGTGTAGGTGTCCTGGACGGCAGGTAGTTTTCCCCCGGTGATGCGTTGTGCAGACCTCACTACCCTCTGGAGAGCCTTACGGTTGTGGGCGGAACAGTTGCTGTACCAGACGGTGATACAGCCCGACAGGATGCTCCTGATTGTGCATCTGTAAAAGTTTGTGAGTGTTTTTGGTAACAAGCCAAATTTCTTCAGCCTCCTGAGGTTGAAGAGGCGCTGTTGCGCCTTCTTCACCACCCTGTCTGTGTGGGTGGACCATTTCAGTTTGTCCGTGATGTGTACGCAGAGGAACTTAAAACTTTCCACCTTCTCCACTACTGTCCCGTCGATGTGGATAGGGGGGTGCTCCCTCTGCTGTTTCCTGAAGTCCACGATCATCTCCTTTGTTTTGTTGACGTTGAGTGTGAGGTTATTTTCCTGACACCACACTCCGAGGGCTCTCACCTCCTCCCTGTAGGCCGTCTCGTCGTTGTTGGTAATCAAGCCTACCACTGTAGTGTCATCTGCAAACTTGATGATTGAGTTGGAGGTGTGCATGGCCACGCAGTCATAGGTGAACAGGGAGTAAAGGAGAGGGCTGAGAACGCACCCTTGTGGGGCCCCAGTGTTGAGGATCAGCGGGGTGGAGATGTTGTATCCTACCCTCACCACCTGGGGGCGGCCCGTCAGGAAGTCCAGTACCCAGTTGCACAGGGCGGGGTCGATACCCAGGGTCTCGAGCTTAATGAAGAGTTTGGAGGGTACTATGGTGTTAAATGCTGAGCTGTAGTCGATGAACAGCATTCTTACATAGGTATTCCTTTTGTCCAGATGGGTTAGGGCAGTGTGCAGTGTTATTGCGATTGCATCGTCTGTGGACCTATTGGGGCAGTAAGCAAATTGGAGTGGGTCTAGGGTGGAGGTGATATGAACCTTGACTCAAAGCACTTCATGATGACGGAAGTGAGTGCTATGGGGCGATAGTCGTTTAGCTCAGTTACCTTAGCTTTCTTGGGGACAGGAACAATGGTGGCCCTCTTGAAGCATGTGGGAACAGCAGACTGGGATAAGGATTGATTGAATATGTCCGTGAACACACCAGCCAGCTGGTCTGCGCATGCTCTGAGAACGCGGCTAGGGATGCGAGGGTTAACACATTTAAATGTTTTACTCACATTGGCTGCAGTGAAGGAGAGCCCGCAGGTTTTGGTAGCGGACCGTGTCAGTGGCACTGTATTGTCCTCAAAGCGGGCAAAGAAGTTGTTTATTTTGTCTGGGAGCAAGACATTGGTGTCCGCGACGGGGCTGGTTTTCTTTTTGTAATCCGTGATTGACTGTAGACCCTGCCACATACGTCTCGTGTCTGAGCCGTTGAATTGCGACTCTACTTTGTCTCTATACTGACGCTTAGCTTGTTTGATTGCCTTGCGGAGGGAATAGCTAGAATAGCTAGCAATCAGTGTAGATGAAGGGGAGGAGACAGGTTAAATAATACTTTTTAAAGCCATGAGACAATTGAGACGTGTGCCATTCAGAGGATGAATTGGCAAGACCAAATATTTAAGTGACTTTGAACATGGTATGGTAGTAGGTGCCAGGCACACCGGTTTGGGTCAAGAGCTGCAACGCTGCTGAGTTTTTCATGCTCACCGTTTCCCGTGTGTATCTAGAATGGTCCACCACCCAAAGGACATCCACCCAACTTGACACAACTGTGGGAAGCATTGGATCAACATGGGCCGGCATCCCTGTGGAACCCTTTCGACAACTTGTAGAGTCCATGCCCCGACAAACTGAGGCTGTTCTGAGGGCAAAAGGGGTGCAACTCAATATTAGGAAGATGTTCCTAATGTTTTGTGCACTCAGTGTATACTGTAGACCCATACTGGATAATATACAGAAATGCAGATGAGTATTCAAAGTGGAAATCACATATAAGGCGTCTCTATTGTGTGTAGAGTGAGGTGGTGTGTGGGGCAACAAACATCTGTTTGGATTACTTGCTAAGAAGCCTACTGTTCTACCATCATTTGTCTATTGCCATCCTATGTGCTCTGGCATTGTTCTAGTGAGAGGGCATCAGAGCCAGCTGCGGTGTTGAGTAAGAAAGAGCTCTAGGCCCCCTGAACTCCACAACTCAGCAAGATTACAACAGAAGGTCGATTAAGTCTCAGAGGCTGTGCTTTTTAACTTTACTGTTTTATGGCAGGATATTAAAAAAAAAATCCCCTCAGTAAAACAGACATTAACAGGGAAAACACAATACTCGAAAATAAAGGAAGTTTATTTTCTTTCCTCCAGCGTTCCACAGAATTCTTTAAGATGGTATCCGACACACTCAGAGTCACTGAGTCATGGAATTCACATAAAAGAAGTGGACCTGGCCAATTCTAAAGGCTCTGTAATAAAAAATAAAACACACACAAACACACACACACACACACACACACACACACACACACACACACACACACACACACACACACACACACACACACACACACACACACACACACACACACACACACACACACACACACACACACACACACACACACACACACCTTTTCCAGCATCTCTTTAATGCAAGACTATTTATTTGAGTTGTAAATCATTTTGGAGTTGTTAGTGAGGTTCATACAGTATGTGTTGCATGTCACTCAGAGGTTCATACAGTATGTGTTGCATGTCACTCGGAGTTTCATACAGTATGTGTTGCATGTCACTCAGAGTTCCATACAGTATGTGTTGCATGTCACTCAGAGTTTCATACAGTATGTGTTGCATGTCACTCAGAGTTCCATACAGTATGTGTTGCATGTCACTCAGAGTTTCATACAGTACGTGTTGCATGTCACTCAGAGTTTCATACAGTATGTGTTGCATGTCACTCAGAGTTCCATACAGTATGTGTTGCATATCACTCAGAGTTTTATACAGTATGTGTTGCATATCACTCAGAGTTCCATACAGTATGTGTTGCATGTCACTCAGAGTTTCATACAGTACGTGTTGCATGTCACTCAGAGTTTCATACAGTATGTGTTGCATGTCACTCAGAGTTCCATACAGTATGTGTTGCATATCACTCAGAGTTTTATACAGTATGTGTTGCATATCACTCAGAGTTTCATACAGTATGTGTTGCATATCACTCAGAGTTTCATACAGTATGTGTTGCATATCACCCAGAGTTTCATACAGTATGTGTTGCACGTCACTCAGAGTTTCATACAGTATGTGTTGCATGTCACTCAGAGTTCCATACAGTATGTGTTGCATGTCACTCAGAGTTTCATACAGTACGTGTTGCATATCACTCAGAGTTCCATACAGTATGTGTTGCATATCACTCAGAGTTTCATACAGTATGTGTTGCATGTCACTCAGAGTTCCATACAGTATGTGTTGCATGTCACTCAGAGTTTCATACAGTATGTGTTGCATATCACTCAGAGTTTCATACAGTATGTGTTGCATGTCACTCAGAGTTCCATACAGTATGTGTTGCATATCACTCAGAGTTTTATACAGTATGTGTTGCATATCACTCAGAGTTTCATACAGTATGTGTTGCATATCACTCAGAGTTTCATACAGTATGTGTTGCATATCACCCAGAGTTTCATACAGTACGTGTTGCATGTCACTCAGAGTTTCATACAGTATGTGTTGCATGTCACTCAGAGTTCCATACAGTATGTGTTGCATGTCACTCAGAGTTTCATACAGTACGTGTTGCATATCACTCAGAGTTCCATACAGTATGTGTTGCATATCACTCAGAGTTTCATACAGTATGTGTTGCATGTCACTCAGAGTTCCATACAGTATGTGTTGCATGTCACTCAGAGTTTCATACAGTATGTGTTGCATGTCACTCATAGTTTCATACAGTATGTGTTGCATGTCACTCAGAGTTTCCAGGCTCTCTAGTTGTAGCGTCTGGTAACTGAAGTGCTGCTCTGATGTCACAGTGTGTAGTAGATGTACAGGAAAGCAACCCTATGCGTTTCACTCTCTCCAGCCAACTTCTGAAGTGGAGGAATAAAGACCCATTACAGTACTGACTCTAAACATGAAGGCCAGAGTTAGATTTTTTTGTACTTTTTCCACTTCACAGACATTAAATATAAAGACTCAATTGTGGGTACCATAATTGAGTCTTTTATGTATAATGTTGTCAGTTTGTCCAAGCCTTGGCTCTGAGAAAATAAACTGTATGGTAATTTTCCCTCTGTACAGTATGCAATTGCGGTGACAGCTTATGGAACAGATGTATCTAATGACTGCAATACCAGGTACTATGCAGCTACTATGTCACTTGGACATCCTACTTAAAATTGCAATGATGGTCCATTTCTGTACAGAGGCTGCATTTCCCAGGAGGAATAATAATTATCTCTCCATCTGGACTGTACATGCATGCTTGGTGTTAAATCACGTTTCTCACAGAACACTGACTACACCACTTCCGCAACCCGTTCAAACCTCATGTTAAACAATAAATAATTGAGTGTCTTGTGGAATGGCAACTCAGAAAGTGCTTTGCTTGAACTTTGAACTATGAGATATCTTTAACGTGTAAATTGTGTGTAAAGACAGACTGTCTTCAACAGTGATCCATTCATTCACTGTGGATTCTCCAGGCCCGCGTTGGAGGGATGTGTGTGTGTGTGTGTGTGTGTGTGTGTGTGTGTGTGTGTGCGTGTGTGCGTGCGTGTGTGTGCGTGCGTGCGTGCGTGCGTGCATGTGTTTGTGTGGTTTTGCAAAGCTTGTGTTGCAGGGATGGATGAGAGGATTGGCGATTACAGTCAAAACTGGACCTGGTTTCAGTAATTGAATATGCATGGCAGTTTCAGATATTCCCACACCTCTCCTCCCTCCCTCCCTCCCTCCCTCAACAGGGCAGGCCTGGTGATGATTCTAGCTGTTAGATGCATCTAGATGGAGCACAACACACTTCAGCAGATGTGTATAAATAGGGCCTGCTGTTATTGCTAATAAGGATGAAGTATAGAGAAGAGGACTGTGTCAGCTGCCATAAGCACTGTGTCAGCTGACATAAGCACTGTGTCAGCTGCCATAAGCACTGTGTCAGCTGCCAAAAGCACTCCTTAACTACTCTGGCTCCAGGATGCAGCAGCATGAGGATGAGCCTGGTAGGCTGTAAGACTTCCTGTCTTCACCAGACTATAGCCTGGCTGACACTAGCTATACAAACTACACTCCAGACCTGGGGTCAAATAGGATATGTTTTCCTTCAACATGGTTAAGCAGCGCTTGATAAAAAAAATAAGCTTTGCCAACAGAATAGTCTCGCCCATCTGCCATTCCAGGCAGGCTCAATTCAAATGTTCAAAGTATTTTGAAAAGAAAACAGATACTATTTGAACCCTGTCAGGCTCCTGTAGGTTTTAATGAGGACCTCCTTATTAATAAGCAATTAAACCTGGACTAGCAAAATAACATGATATTTAAACACATTTACATCCCTCTCTATATTCTGTAGTTAATATCATTATGTTGCAAACTAGGAATGTAGCTACTCAAACAGAAACCCTGCCCTGTGGTGGATTGTTCTGGACCAGATGGCCAAACCTTACATAGTGTACACCTCAGTGCGGACAGACAGACAGACAGACAGAGCTCCCCTGCCCTCACACACTCGGCTTGAGCCTGGCTCTCTGACTTCATGTCTGGGAATATCCTGCGGTTCTGTGTGTGTGTCTGTGTCTGTGTGTCTTGGCTTGAAAATGGGCTATTAGTGTTAATTTATAACTAAAAACATTATGGCTGTAAATCATCAGAACCAGCCCAGCCAATGCATACTAAGTCAGTAAACCTTACACACAATAACATGCCCATAAAATACACATTGTTATTTTTGACAGTCTTCACAGGGAGAGGGATATTCACTGAGCGTACAAAACATTAGAAACACCTTTTGTCCTCAGAACAGCCTCAATTTGTCGGGGCATGGACTCTACAAGGTGTTGAAGGCATTCCGCAGGGATGCTGGCCCATGTTGACTCCAATGCTTCCCACAGTTGTGTCAAGTTGGCTGGATGTCCATTGGGTGGTGGACCATTCTTGATACAAATGGGAAATTGTTGAGCGTGAAAAACCCAGCATTTCAGTTCTTGACACAAACCGGTGTGCATGGCAGCTACTACCATACCCTGTTCAAAGGCACTTAAATCTTTTGTCTTGCCCATATATGCTCTGAATGGCACACATACACAATCCATGTCTCAATTGTCTCAAGGCTTAATAATCTGTCTTTAACCTGCCTCCACCCCTTCATCTACACTGATTGAAGTGGATTTAACAAGTGACATCAATACGGGATCATAGCTTTCACCTGGATTCACCTGGTCAGTCTGTCATGGAAAGAGTTCTTAATGTTTTGTATACTCAGTGTATCTTTCTTTTATTGACAGACAGAAACGGATTTCTGTGGTAATAGAGCAGTGAATCGGCTATGTGTATCTGAGTGTATTGTGACAACCACCCAACAAACAGCCCACAAGGCATTCATAATGGTGTGCATTATAAATGAGGCAGGGTTGGCCTTGTAGTGAATAGAGTTAGGATGGGTTGAGCTCAGCTCAGACAACAGGGTGGGGTCGGCCCAAGGTCCTTATTATGACTGTGAGCTACAAGGTCTGTTGTATTGACTGCATGGGTTACACCAGTCATATCTGGTGCTTCTACACCTGCATTGCTTGCTGTTTGGGGTTTTAGACTGGGTTTCTGGACAGCACTTTGAGATATCAGCTGATGTAAGAAGGGCTATATAAATACATTTGATCTACAGCTCTGGGTTACATGATACAGGCAAGCAAACAACTATTAATAAGTTATCATGTTAATACTGATAACGGTTTTGCATAAGTACCCATTTTGAGTGTTTACTGTATGTGTTTGTGTGTTCTTCAGCCTTTAAGTATTTGACTCAGAACCTAGTATTTTAAAACACATGCCCGATTATGTCAACAGTAGAAGGAATCCCATGACACGTGTTTATTGAGGGCTGTAGAGAAAACCACATGGGTTATGAGGTCAGCCTGGGACAAATCACAGCCATGCACACACACACATATATAATGTAAATATGTATATAGAATGGCTCACACACAGGTCAAACCACAGGAGATCAGATCAAACGTATAGATAAAAAGTTTAATTCATGGGTTCAAAAGACGGAAGCAACAGGACTGAAGAAGTGCAGCCATTTTCAATTGTCTTTACAAACAGCGAGTCCTGAAGTGTTTTAAAGCCTTACTACACAAAACAGATGACTGATCATCATAATCAATAACAATCATATTATATATATATAATACTAAGGCACATTCTAACAGAATGCTTTGTCTGCAGTGTCTGCCAGTTACTCTGTGTCCAAAATCAGACCCTATACCCTGTAGTTGAATCCTTTTGACCAGGCCACTATATAGGGAACAAGGTGCTATTTCAGACACACAAAAGGTTCTATAGGCTAATTCCAACTATAATACTTCAGCTCATAGTAATGTGGGGAATACATCAGGGTTCCTCACTACACTAACATTTTGACCATATAGAATTGTACAGCTTTTGGATGGTCTATATTCTACAAGTTTATGTTTCGTCACTGAACAGCTTATGTTGCCTCATCTTCTTTCCTTCCTTCGTCCCATAGGGGTAGCTGTAGTACAATGCAATTTCCGTATGCAATTTTACTGGTATATTCTTAACCAATCAATAAATACATCCTGTGTCAATCAAACCAATTTAAAAAGAATTCCATGCCTGAACTCTATACAGTACTGTACATACACAATTTACCCTGCCCAACCAGTAACAGGAATCTCAGAATAGCCTGGGTCCAGATGTGTTTGTTCTGTATAGCAAACTCCTATTGTATCCATTGGAAAAACAGGAATCTGGAACCAGGCTACCCTCAAAAACCCACCACCCTAAAATAACATATCTTAACATCATCCAGACTCTTTCTGAAACCAGAACCCCACAGACAAACCTTTTAATATCATCCATTTGATCAGGAATGTAGTTGGACGGCCAAAACAGTATAAATCTGGGTCTTTACATTCCTGCTGTTAAGATAAATGGTTAAAGTAGTGCTCCTGTCCTGATCAGCACCATCTGCACCTGCAGCCAGACTACTCCCTCTCTCCCAGGTGAGATAGATCCCTACCCCTGGCCTGTCAGCATGTTACCGTGACAACGCAGCACCTTCCTTTAAAAACACCATGTATCACTTCTCGGAGGAAAGCCTAAAATGTGTTATGTTTACAGAAAGGGATTATTTTAAACTTTTCACCTGGTCTCTAAACTCCCCCTCAACGGATCTATGCTGAACTGTCCCGTTAAGGGTACTTAAAGAGAAATAAAATATGTTTTATGGCAGTTCTTAAAGTTAAATTTTATGTGGGGTTGTAACACGTATATATCCACGCTCATAAATATACATAAACATTACATAAACTGATCATGACCTCATTAAAGTGAAGAATGGGCTTCTTGGCCCTTATGCTTTAGTGGGGGGAGAGAATGGCATACACATACACTAATTTGGTGCTTTTGTTTTTACTAACTCAGGGTTAAATTGTTTTCAATAAATACATATTTTTGAATTAAGTGTAAATAAAATGTAATTTAGAAGGTCGCTGTGCTAGGAGGCTGAGGTGGGCATAGCCAGGTGGTACAGGTATCAGGGGTTGGAGGGGAGGAAATAGAGGCTAGTGGCAGGGTCCCAGGTCTCTGGGCTGCTTATAGAGGCGAGCCTAGTGATAATAACACTGTTGGATTGTGGTAGTAGTATTGGAGAGGTCAGGTTGGTCTCAGAGGCTGGGGACTGGACGGGGCAGACAGCAGCAGCTCAGGGCTGGGCCTCTGTGCTGACATCCTTCTCGTAGATGTAGCTTCCTACACCACCAGTGTTCACCCCTGGAGAGACAAGAACACCTTTTACATTTGAGTCATTTAGCAGGCGATCTTATCCAGAGCGACTTACAGTAGTGAGTGCATACATTTTCAGACGTCTAGGCAGGATCACATGCGGAAAATGTATTGCAGTATAACAAATAATTTATTTTCAGTTGGTGGTTTTGAAACAGCCTGAGTAAGTTGCATCACCTTTGTGTCGGAAGAGCAATATGAGTGGGTTCTTTAAAAAAGCAATTCTACAGTGCATAGACTAGTTACAGCACAGCTAATACAGGTCAGACAACAGCACCACCTGGTGGTTGAATAAAGAAGACAAGCGACACACCCTACCTTTGGGTCCAAAGAGACAAGCATAGCATGGCTTGTGGCAGTATGGCTGGCCATCATGCTGTAAAAAAATATAAAACATACACATGAAAATGTAACCATACCATGTATTCATTGAGGATATCCATATTAGAACACATATATCAAGCGACAGGTAGCCTAGTGGTTAGAGCGTTGGGCTAGTAACCGAAAAGTTGCAAGATTGAATCCTCCAGCTGACAAGATAAACATCTGTCGTTCTGCCCCTGAACAAGGCAGTTAACCCACTGTTCCTAGGCCATCATTGAAAATAAGAATTTGTTCTTAACCGACTTGCCTAGTAAAATAAATAAAATAAAAATCCTATTTAGGTGCATTCAAGAAGACCAGCCTTAACAAGGTGTTGTGTAGATTCCCTGATATTAATAATGACTAGTTATTTAGGTTGCAAGCTTATTTGTAGATCAGTGATTCTGTGCAGTCAGGGCCTTGTTCAGGCTAACTCCTTTGAACACTGTGATTGTCTTTGAATAGCTGGCCCCTTCCTGGTTAAACACCCCTTTCCTTCTTTCTCCATCACCTCCCACCCTATCCATCCCTCTCGCTCTCCTACCTCTGCATGGCTGCCGGCGGCCAGGGTCTTGCTGCACCTCTCACAGCGGAGACAGGGCCGATGCCAGTCCTTCCCCAGGGACGTCACCTTCTCAGCTGTCACACACACAGACACAAACACCTTAGAAATGAGATGCATTCATCTCAGGGTTGCTTCAGCAGGTGCCTCGGATATGTTTCAAACGTAATTCAAAGGAATGACACACAGGAGCACACGATACCATGGCAACTGCACAACAGATAATTCTCACCCTGGTAGTGTGTGATAGGTACTTAATATTATGTAATATAATGGCTACGTACCAAAGTAGACCTTCTTGTTACACCTGGGACACAGGTTGGCCTCACCAGAGAAGGTAGTGATGCTGGAAGCTGTACACACACACAAACACAGTAGTATGGCCTATGGCCTGCAACGGTGCAAAAACCCAGTGTTAACAGCTAAATAAACGACCCTGTGACTGTCCCTGGAGTGAGCCTGGAGTGAACCTGGTGTTAGCCTGATGTTAGCCTTTCCCCTGAAGTGAACCTGGTCTTAGCCTTTTCCCTGAAGTGAACCTGGTCTTAGCCTTTTCCCTGAAGTGAACCTGGTCTTAGCCTTTTCCCTGAAGTGAACCTGGTCTTAGCCTTTCCCCTGAAGTGAACCTGGTCTTAGCCTTTTCCCTGAAGTGAACCTGGTCTTAGCCTTTTCCCTGAAGTGAACCTGGTCTTAGCCTTTCCCCTGAAGTGAACCTGGTCTTAGCCTTTTCCCTGAACTGAACCTGGTCTTAGCCTTTTCCCTGAAGTGAACCTGGTCTTAGCCTTTCCCCTGAAGTGAACCTGGTCTTAGCCTTTCCCCTGAAGTGAACCTGGTCTTAGCCTTTCCCCTGAAGTGAACCTGGTCTTAGCCTTTCCCCTGAAGTGAACCTGGTCTTAGCCTTTCCCCTGAAGTGAACTTGGTCTTAGCCTTTCCCCTGAAGTGAACTTGGTCTTAGCCTGGTCTTAGCCTTTCCACTGGTGTTAGCCTTTCCCCTGGAGTGAGTCTGACCTGTATAGTAGGGCTCTAATCACAGGAAGACAACAAGGGTCTGCTACTCCTTTAGGATAAAGGTGTTAGCCTGTTATGAGCCAGTCTGTATAGTAGGGTCTGTATAGCGGGGCCTGTATAGTAGGGTCTGTATAGTAGGGTCTGTATAGCGGGGCCTGTATAGTAGGGTCTGTATAGTAGGGTCTGTATAGCGGGGCCTGTATAGTAGGGTCTATATAGCGGGGCCTGTATAGTAGGGCTTGTATAGTAGGGTCTGTATAGCGGAGCCTGTATAGTAGGGCCTGTATAGTAGGGCAACACAGAGTCTGCGCACACGTAGCATATACCTTTGACAGGAACCCTGGGTGCCAATGCCGCCTTCTCCTCAGGTTTAGGGGGGGCGTCCACGTCAGTAGGGGTCGGGCTATTGTTGAGGGGGGCTTCATACACATAGGACCCTGCTCCACCGATGTTTACACCTATAGAGGTCACAGGTTCAGCCCAGAGCCACATGTATATGATACATATTATTTCATATAACATATTTCCAAACATTTAACAATCATAACATATGGCTGTGGTTCAGCCCATCTGATTACTACACAACAGTGTGTTTCTAAAACAGTACAATCAAACTGGAGGTTATCAGGAAGTCAGTGTGAAGATCTTTAGATAGTTTTAACCACTGGGCTTTGGACAGACATACAAGTGTACTGCACCTTTTGGTCCGAAGAGGGCAGCATAGCATGGTTTGTGGCAGAAGGGCTTCCCATCGTGCTGTGTAAAGGGAATAAAGACGAGGAGAATGACAGACGGAGGAAATAACAAGTCTAAAACACAAGACCAACAACCATTACTTGGCAATTTCCCTTTTCTAGCCAGACTCATGCATTTTTGGGAAAAAAATGGTTATTGGATCGTGTGTGTGTGTGTGTGTGTGGGAGAGAGGGGCTGAGACAGAGATAAAAAGCACCACAGCCTCCTGAGAAAGTCTGATAAATCAACAGTACTGGTGTCCTGGTTACAACAACGTTTGGACATATGGTGTAGATACAACACACAGACATGGTAGAATGGAAAGTGTGGATCAAACCAAAAGCCTCACATCCGGGTCCTGTTCAGGAGAATGGTTTTGGTTGGAGGATTACAGATCGGTGGTCATGTAATAGTTGTCAGTGGTCAAATCAAACATGTAACAGACTGGACAGGCAGCCAGGCAGCAGAGGGATCAGGGCCTGGGACAGATACCAGACCATCGTCCAGAAGAGGAGACCGTGGTGATGTAACAGAGTGGCCTAGGCCAGCCAGTCAGGCAGCCAGCCAGGCAGTAGGAGGCTCATCAGGGTCTAGACCAGAGAGCAGACATCCAGTCCAGTCCTAATTCATCTTTCCTCCACTCCTCCATTTCTCACCTCGCCACTTTCGCAAAATGGATTGGAGGAGGTTTGAGGGGAGGGAGGGACCTTGGATACTCTCCTCCAATACAGTTGAGGAGGAGGCGAGAGGAATCTCCTCACAGGAGATATGTGATTTCCTGGGCCTGGAAGTGTTCTCTTCACAGCATATATCACTGGCTACAGTCCTTGTCGTCTTATTGACGTTATAGTACACCAATAACCCCCCCATCTATGAACCCGCCCTTCAGTTTCCATGATGATAAGCTACAGGCTTTTCAGACCACGGCCAGGTTATCACCATGTCAATGCAGTCTAGGGCCGCAGGGCGGATTTGGGACATGCTGTCCTTGGAGAGGGCGGACTGGAGGACATTTAACATGTAATCACTGTGTGTGTGTGTGTGTGTGTGTGTGTGTGTGTGTGTGTGTGTGTGTGGAATCTGCTGTCTGTTCATGGAGAGGAGGACGGACTAGAGGACATGTAATATATAGAGATTAAACAACCCAGGCCAGGTCTGGCAGCATCCATTACTAGCCTGGTCACAGATACTAGCCTGGTCACAGTGTTTGTGCTGTACAGGAGTTGGTTATAGCCTGGTCGCAGATGTGTTTGTGCTGTACAGGAGTTGGTTATAGCCTGGTCACAGATGTGTTTGTGCTGTACTGGAGTTGGTTATAGCCTGGTCACAGATGTGTTTGTGCTGTACTGGAGTTGGTTATAGTCTGGTCCCAGATGTGTTTGTGCTGTACAGGAGTTGGTTATAGCCTGGTCCCAGATGTGTTTGTGCTGTATTGCAGTTGGTTTCAGCCTGGTCACAGATGTGTTTGTGCTGTACAGGAGTTGGTTATAGCCTGGTCCCAGATGTGTTTGTGCTGTATTGCAGTTGGTTATATAGCACAAACCGATCTGGGACCAGGCTAAATTTACTACTGGGGTCTGGAGGGAAATTGTGGCGAGGACGGAGAGAGGACATTTAACATGTATGATGTAATCATTTAGAGAGGAAACAACCCAGGGAAATTGAGTTTGTGTCAGAAAAAAAGATGCAGAATTCACATTTCTTCCTGTTCTGATCCAGGCCCAGGGACAGTGTTGTTTCACACAGGTCTGGTCTCTGTCATCAGGCCAGGGACATTGTTAGCGGGAGTGTCACTGCCTCCTATCTCCTAGCTCATCCACCCAAATATTCCAAATGTCACTCTCTCCTCTGTTCAGCCGATGTCTCACACAGAGGATGTGTTTTCCACTCTCCTCTTTCTGTTCTGATTATCCAGGACAGTCCTTTCTCACAGGAAATGTCATTTATTCTCTTCTGATTCAGGACATATCTCACAGTGAGCTACAGTCACCTGGAGGGGAGTGGACTGAGAGAGATCATTCCTTCTGGCACAGGCGCCCTGGAGATCAACTGATTGGTATACTAAACAATAAATAAACCATTTGCATCTGTTGCTACTCTTGGGTGGCTAGCTCATTCTGCTAAAGTAATTCAACAACAACTAACCTTTCCACAACGGTCATAACCTGACCAATCTCTAAGATCTCCATTCACTAGTTTGAAACCTGACAACCCTATCAACCTAGTGGATGGTAATGGCTCAGTGATTGTCTCAAGCTGCTGGATCCATCTCAATGGCATCATGTAAGTAAGGGTGTGAGAGTGATCAGTAGTTAGAGCTAGTCAGAATAGTGCTTCTAAGGATACATTTCGCTGTTCGTCACTGTACGCAACGACAATGGATTGGGGAGACTGTGCAACAATAACAGGCAGCATGGATTTCCGCCAATGATGCTGATGCAGATAAACTATTCAGCTGACTGCCTTAACTTAAATAAAAAATCCATTTTCCACTTGGCTCCTGATTAATCTACAATGTCCTGTTCAACATTATCACATTTCACTTATAACAATTCGTTTTTGATTTTCATTATGAGATATTATAAACGTCTTAAATGTTAATCAGTATTTGATCCACATAATAATACCCTTCACCTTTCCTGTTATTAGTGGTATTTTTTTCCTTTTGTAGCAAATTAATTAAATAATCTATAAGGGTATTAGTTGACAGGAGTTCATATGGTATGCTCACTCACCTGACACATAGCTCCTGCATTAGGGTTCTGTTCACAGGACCTCCTTCATAACAAACCTATATGCAACATCCCATAAAAACATTCTTGGCTGGAGAAAGAAAGAAAAAAAAAAAAAAAAAAAGAGAGAG